>NW_015506193.1:346288-380274 GCF_001515645.1 Sinocyclocheilus grahami | reverse complement strand
ACCAAAAGAGAATCGAGACACCCCTACCCCTTCACGTGAACGCACAAATTGGAGGGGTAGGGGAAAGTGGAAGGGCTAAGGGGTAGAATTGGGATTGGGCCTAAATCAAAAATGCCTGTCAAAACCAACAGATCTCAGGATGACGTAATCTAAGTGATTCCTTTAGTTTGTAGTGTTTCCAACATACTTCACCTTCTCTTTATAAAGCGTTCATATTGCATAAGTCGGCTCATTCTCACCTGGAGATGATCAAATCCAAAGTGTATCATAAGAGTTTTTTTACGATACTGGTGCCAAATAGATACTTTTAAAACGGTACCAGTGCCTAAATGGTGCCTGAACCGATACTTTAAAAAAAAGAGCCACGAAACGACGGTGGATGACAATAAAGAATGTATTTTTTATTGAAAAAAAAATCTTTAAACTAAACTATGTTAAACGTTTAAAGTATATGGAAATATATAAATATAAGTAAATACAAAATATAACAAATTTACATAAGTTACCAATAAAACCTAAGCCACCTAACTCAAGTACAATAATTTAACACTAAATAACAGTTACAGTACTAATAACAGCAAAGTAGTCTGTATTCTTGGCAGGGATGCAACAATGCAGTTAACCCATGGTTCAATGCATACCTTGGTATTTAAACCACGGTTTTCGGTTCTATTCAGTTTGGTTCTAATGGCTTGGCACATCAGAGTGTTTTTTACGAATTGCGATTTAAAATGTGATTTTTAAAACAAATGAACTGAAAAAATAAAATCCTGTACACTAAAGTAAAACATGGATTATCATATGTCTTCTACTTCTTTTGAGAGAAGTATTATTTTTCCTATTTTTACCCAAAATAGGATGGACTGGTCATTATTGAACGCTATAACCACATTTAAACACTTTTTAAAATTATTTTATACTGTTGTCTGAGGTCCATTTATGACGTGGTTTTTACATTAAAAAATATCAAAATCAATAAGTAATAGGCTCGAGAAACGCTCGGTTTTTATGGGCGTGCCGCATTGAAGACTTGGGAGTAAACGCCCACTGCTATGCTTGTGTTGCATGCCGAAAGTCATGAAGTTCCAGGCGTGCTTATTTTGATGGGTTCCTTTTTAATGTTGTTCACGGCTTACATTTATTCACATTACACAAAATCTGCGTGCCCCTTTTCCACCATCACAGCTAACTAAAAACTCTCGCTTCCTCTTCACGCGCGGGTGCCGCCTCCTTTTTTCTTTTCTTCCGCGGATGCCCTCTCCTGTAAGTTCGCTAAAACAACATGCCTGCTTGAGCATTACTCATAATAAATTAAGCAGGATTTTATGCTTTTGCACCAACATTTTTAACCACATTTTGTGAATTAACCCCATCATAAATTTAGAAACATAACTATCCAATTGAACTATACACAATAAAATAAAGACATATGGGGGGGGGGGCACTCTCTCTATAACCATTAACATCGCAGGGAATGTTATTATCAGTCCCACACTCTCCCCTCCAAAAATGAATGCCGTCTCGGCATTCCATCGTTCCAAGCATCTCTGTCTTGAACAGTAGAGCAAAGTAGTACATCAGGGAGTCAGTCTCAATACTTGATGCTAATTTGTCTTGCAAGTGTCTTCGCATGACATCTATCTCCCCCTTCATGTCATCCACTGGAGTAGACACCACTGGCCACATGATGTCTGAAAGGTTGCTCCGTCATGCGACGGGCCACACATCAAGTGCTGAAAGTTTGGAACCTTAGACATACTCTATGCTCTCTCAACTGACCCACATACCAGCTGTTATGACTGCATCACTATATTTTAGCCATTTATGTGTCACTGTCTGTTTACTGGAACTGTATGTATTAATAAGTTGCTTTATCGGCAAGGCCGTCACGCCTCTCCAGTCATCCTCGTCCTCTGAGTCCTCTTCAGTCACAGCATCATGTGTGTCTTTTTTTCCCTTTGCCTTTGTCTCTTTTCGCCTTGATCATGTTTTACCACTTTTTTCCTGGTTGTTGTCAACAGGTAGGAAGTCGCAAGGCAACAACAAATTTCTGTGAAGGACCCTTGCTTCCCCAGGGCCACCCTCTGGCTTAACCACATACACTGGGCCGTCTTCATACTTCCTTTCTGTCACAACATGCACTCTATCCTCCCAGTATGACCGGAGTTTTCCTGGACCACCTCTTTCTCCACAATTCCTCACCAACACTCTGCTTCCTGGCTGGAGACCCGCTCCATATATTTTCTTGTCGTAGCCTTGTTTAGCTCTCCTCTGCTCTTTCTGAACTGTTCTTGACGCCAATTCATATGCCTCTTTCATGCGCTTTCTCCATTTGGCGACATAATCACTGTGCGATACTTCACACTCCTTTGTCTTTAGACCAAACATTACATCAATAGGCAGCCTTGGGTGCCGTCCATACATGAGGTAGTACGGGGCATAGCCTGTCACTTCACTTCGCGTACAATTATATGTATGGACGACCTTGTTTAGGGAGCTCTTCCAATCAGCCTTGGCTTGACTCGGCAGACATCTTAGCATTGACAGCAGTGTTCTGTTAAATCTTTCCACCTGCCCGTTTCCAGCAGGGTGGTAGGGAGTCGTGTGGGAGCGTTGGATATCACAGAGTTCTTGCATGTGGATGAACAACTTGTTCTCAAATTCCCTTCCCTGGTCATGGTGGAGTTTAGTGGGGAATCCGTACCTGAGAACAAAGTCGCCAAAGATCTTTTCTGCCGCTGTTTTTGCAGACTTATTTTTGCAGGCGTACGCTTGGGCAAAGTGTGTGAAGTGGTCCATTAAAACCAGGATGTATTCGTAGCCGCCCTTGCAGCCCTCCAGATGCAGGAAATCCACTGAGACCAGTTCAAAAGGGTAAGTCGTCACTATGTTGACCAGTGGTGCTCTTGTTATCCTATTTGGATGCTTTCGTTTCAGACAGCTACACACTTTGGTGACATAATGTTCCACATTTGCCTGCATGTGAGGCCAATAGAACCTGTCCCGGATAAGGCTCAGTGTGCGCTCCACTCCTTGGTGTCCCATCTCCTCGTGAAGCTCCTTAAACACCAACTGAAAGTATTTTCTAGGCAGCACTGTCTGGGATCGTCCTGCTGATTGTCGACACAAAACCCAAGATGGAGGCTGAGCTGTCTGGTCTCATGGAATGAACAGATATTTTTACATCGCTCCTACCTTCTTCTGGATCATTTGGTGCTCTACAGCCCCGGGCAGCATGACCCACAACTCCACATCTGAAGCAGTGTTCACATCGATTCTCTTCACCTTTTTCCTGACACGCTCTGCATCCCTTTTTGTAGCTGGATCTTCCTCTTGTCATACGTTCCGGAGGGTTGTTTTGATTTTTCCTGAGTTCTGCAACTTCCTCTCTCAGGAGTTTAACCATCTCATATAACCCTGTTTCCCTCTTCCCCTCCACTGCTGGTGTCTCTCTGCATTTTCGCCTGACTATATCACTTGGCAGTCATTTCATCCTGTCTGCATGGATGGGCCTGCATTTCTGGACAGAGTGTGCGTACTTTTGCCACTTTACTCCCCATGTTCTTCTTTTGTTTATTTAGTCTCTCTAACTCATCACCAGCGGCTTCATTCATTTTGTTTATCAGCATTTCATCAGAGATCTTTGAATCATCCAAGTATGGCCTTAGCTGAAATTTAATATGATCACTGATCAGCCCTGTGCCAACAGAGCGTAGAAATTTCTTCTGAACATGCTCTGTACTGAAGTATTCACCACCTTCTTCACAAGTGTGCAGCAGCTTCTCTTTTAACTCAATGGCTCTGAATAGAAATGCTTGTGGAGATTCATTGGCATTTTGAGTGATGTTCAATAATTTGTAGTACAGGTCAGTAGAGCTTTTATTTCAGTAACAAGGACATTTTCAGTTCTGAAACTTACAGTATATTCTTTTAGTATGATGACCTCTTATATATATCAAAAGCTCAAGTAAAAGTTGATTTCTCAATTCATGACCCCTTTAATGTCTGTTTCATTCATACTGGAAGCCAGAGGGTGCCCTCATGCAGAAACTTCACATATGCATCTCAGAAGTAATAGAACTCATGATGCTCTAGGAAATCCCTAATATGGACTAAGACATCCAGCTATCGCTGTGACTGATGAATAAAAAAGAAGATAGAAATATTTTGAATGATGAAACATAAAGATAATAAACTCTCACGTAAAGACAATAAACTGCGACAATATATAGTTTATCTTTGTTCTTCAAGCCACCGTGGGTATTTTCATAATAATTAAGTATATTTACAATCCATTGCTAATCGACGTTATAAAGTTGTCTTTTGTTGGACAACAGGTTTAGAAACGCTTCTCATTGCACAAGGGAGTTTAGCTTTAGGTATTTAATTTAAGCACGTTTAATGTAGCTAGATAATGGTAGGCTCCCTGCTGCCATCAGAGCGAGTATAATTGCTGCATTCACACACTCCTCTGATGTTCTTTTTCAAAAATTTGTTCGGTATCTCACTATGGGAATCGCCTTGGGCATGACTAATCCTGGAAGCACCAATTACACCACGTCTGTCGGTTGACAGACCAATCACGACACTGATGTGGAAGTCCCGCCTCCCTTATTTATATCTTTGCTAACGGCCCCTAGTAGGCATGGGCCGATTACCGGTTTCAAGGTATACCGCGAATTGAAAATGTCACGGTTTCAAAACCACTAATATTTTTCATTATACCGTTCGTGCGGTATGCACTGTTTTTCACTGTTTTAACTTTTAAGGAGCTACCCCTGGAACTTAAGCGATCGGCAACTGGCCGGTTTTTGTCTTATTGCAACTCGTCTCCGTTCTGGACTTGCACAAACTGCATTGCAATGCAATCGTTTTCCAAAATGTCATGTATGTGAAAATATGAAGTCTGTAAACGCCCGTTAACACAGGCCAGAGATGCTGAAGACGGACACAAAGAGAAAAATACTGTAGCAGGCAGATCACTCACTGTTCATGATGCACGAACTATTGAAAGAAAATCCTCAATATTGATTTGGGGTTTTATATGAATGAAAAGTTTACGTGGTATTTTCTTTTCATCTCGTCTCTGTATAGTTCGTATTAAAGCAGTGTTTCAGTGCAGTGCTGCTTTGCTTACAGCGGTAAACAAGGAAACGCTGTATCTGGTGTTCCACGAGCGCCTCGTGCTGTCAGAGAGTGAATCTGCGTCTCATTCAGAGCTCCTGCTGTTCGTTTAGTTTAGGCATGTAGTATAATTTCACAAAGCTAGTCAGAACATTCTGTTTTTGCTTCAAATTGGGTTATTATTAAATCAAATTATGTATATGAAATGATATAACTAAATTATATGAAATTATATAAATGATATGTATATGAATTATATTACTAAAATTAAATAACTAATTACAGATTTAGGTTAAATAAAGATGTCAGTCTTTAATTGTCTTCTTTTTAGGAAACAAATCAAAGAAAAAATAAACAAATTCTACTGTTCCTAATATTCTGTATGTTGTTAAAAAACAAAATATAGTGTTTAGCAGAAAAAACTTTTTTTTTACCCAGTCATTTAAAAATAACACATTTTAGAGCAGTAATGACAATACCGTGAAACCGTGATATTTTTGCTTAAGGTTATCATACCGGCCCATGCCTAGTCCCTACCTCATTCTCGTTCTCTTCCCCGTGAAGATCTTATTGGAAACTATCCTCAGCAGATCCTCGTAAATGGTGGCGCTAAACTATTCAAGGACGAGAGGTTTCTTCTTAGGTAAGTCGCCGAAGGCGGCTGCTTCTTTGGGGAGAATATTTACTGTTAAAGTGAATATTATCTTTCTGTCTTTATCTTTTGGAGTGGGGACCAGTGCTTCAAGGCGGGTTCTCAGTTTTTCTTTCTTTCTCTCAATTGTTCCCTCACGTTAAAGGCAACATATCATGAAAATCTGACTTTTCCATGTTTAAGTGCTTTAATCGGGTCCCCGGTGCTTCTACTAACCCAGGAAATGTGAAAAAGATTAACCCAGTAATTTGTTTTGGTAAGCTTGCATGCACATAAACAGCGTGTTTCTGCTTCCTCTCAAAATAGGCATTTTCAAAATGATATAATAAATGATCTGTGGGGTATTTTGAGCTGAAACTTCACAGACACATTCTGGGGACACCTGAGACTTATATTGCATATTGTAGAAAGGGGCATAATAGGTCACCTATAAGTGGTGTGACGGATCCCGATGCATTTTCAGGAATAATTGACATTGCGAGGCACGTTGTGGTTAACCTTCCGGTGTTCGCATCTCTGTTATAGCGACTGTGAGCCCACCCAGTGGCACAGCGAAAGGGAAAGATCCTTCTCGCCCGTGTGCATGCGGGTCTATGATTTTTGTCTAAAGACTCTCACCCTCTGTGCATAGAGTATTTGGGAGTTAGACACGCTAGGGCTGTGACGGTGGCAGATTTTTACCACCACGGTGATAATGGACCAACTACCGCCGGTGGTGCGGTGTTGATGTGTGTATATATATATATATATATATATATATATATGTATATGTATTATTAATATTATATATATTAGTGGCGTCAAAATTAGCGCGTTAACGCAGGCTTTCAGTTTATTTAAGTTGTTGTGGTGTTCATTCACATTGTTTCTAGATGTCACTGCCAATACTTGTAGAAACAATGTGAATGAACATCACAACAACTTAAGCAGCAAATTTTGCAAAACACAAAATTTATGTCACTGCTAATACTTTTGGCCACGACTGTACACCTACCCCAACCCTAAACCTACCCTTACAGTAGGATAAATATAGTGTTTGGTAGCATAATCTGATAGGTAGCATTATTTGTCAGAACACCGGCGCGTTGTAGCCTGTATTAACGCAGGCGATTATTTTTTCAGTTTAACACGTTCAAAATATTTAAAGCAGGGGCGGGGCTAGTGTTGGCCACCGCACTCACAACTGCTGCTTCTGTCACTTTTTCTCTTGACAAGAAGTGCATTTATTCAGTCGCAGAACGAAGCGAGCGCGGAAACGGTACTGTGCTCGAAGCACGTGCTCTTCAATTGCACGCACAAAGGCGCCGGTGCGCTTTAGCCTGTATCCTTTCATATCAAAGTGCGAAATAAACTACGTGCATGCAATGCCGTGGTCAGTTAAGTCATGAAGTTACCAAAAAGGCGATTAAAGCTGCCTTAAAACTGTGCATGCATGTAATATATTTTATATGAGTCACATTTAAGAACATGTCTCTGAAATGGTTTTCAAAACTGTCCTGGAGCAGCCCAGCACTGTCTCACTCATCTAACACACCCAATTTAACTCGTCAGCTCGTGTTTATTTTAGCACTTCAGTCAGTGAATACGCAGCCTGCAAAACACTAAATATCAAAGAAATAATACAGTTAAACAAGAACGTAGCCTAAATAAGAAAGTTAAATACACCCTGTCTACAGGACGCAAGCTGCGCGGCGCTACAAAATACTATAAAACTCTTTATAATCGGTAATGCTACACTGGATGTGGCACGACATGACAAATCCCCGACAGTAAACTGCCTCGTTCTGTTTATGAGGTACTGACACAGAGATCAAATGTCCTGTGTAGACATTAGACAGACTCAACCTGTTGCAACGCGGCGGTGTCGCGTCCGGTGTAGACACGGTTCACTGTTCTGCTACTGTTATTACACTTGTATACAAAACTTTGTATTATGCTTGTTATAGAGTGCGTGACGTCACGTGCACTACCGCCGGTGGCGACCGTCACAGCCCTAAGACACGCACAGGTTGCGCTCGCTAATCCCGAATGCTGCCCGCACTGCTCTCAGTTCCCATTAAGGGTTCTAGAGCGACGAGTATGAGTCTCGGCCACGTGTAAAGGGGACCCGAGTCTTTCTGCGCCTCCCATGGAAATGGCCAAGGTTGCTCCTCAGGTCCGGAGCAGCTGGGGAGAGTTCATGGATGAGATGCACAGATTGCACACTTCCCCAGTCAAGCAGCTGATACCAGCCATTCCAGCATGCGTCACAAAGATGCAACGCTTCTGGGACAAACCCTACTCACAGAGGGTACCTGTTAAAGGTTTCTCTAGGCTGGATGTTCACAATATGGAAGAGTTGGGGATGTCCAACCCCCCCAGTCCCATCTCACTGCTCACAGCGTACCAAGATGAACTCATGGAGGAGATGAGGAGGCAGATTGATGCCCAACCCAGCATTGTGGCAAGAGATCTACGTAATTTGTATGACTAATATTTATATGAATATATATTAAAGGGCATATTCCAGGTTGGAGACCCCAGTTAGTCGATGTATTGAAAAATAATGTAGGAACTAGTTTTTCTTTAAAATATACTTTAAGGTTTCTGGAGTCGTTTTTGTGAGAATTTTACTTCCGCATCTAAAAACCACCAAAACCGGAAGTGACGTTACGAGAGGGAGAGCGGTCCATTTTAAACATAGAAAAACAATGTTTCGCAATGACAGTTCGGATGCTGAGGAATGTTTTTAAAATTTACACTAGTATGACGGACCACAGATACAATTATGAGCCTGCTATGCAGCCAAGAAAGCAGGGACAGGCCAGTATTAGACAGAACAACGGTCAGAGGAGACTAATTAAGTTGTGTGAGGAGAACAGGGGAGGTGTCTTGGTGAGAGACCAGTGTTAGCTTACAGATATACACACGTTAGCTAATGATATGTAATCAGGCAATAGCAAAGCTAGTATTGGTCATCTAGTATTGGAGTATTGATACTTACCAGTAACAGAAACTAATTAGCGTTGATCAGGAGTGTCATGCTCGTTAATATCCGATACTAATATTACGTGATATAGCGGTTTCTCATCACCACAGGAGAGAGAGAGAGATAAACACGTTTTTGTTTCATTATGCGCTTGTGTGGGAAAAGCAAGGCCATGGTCACAGCTGAGAGAAGTCAGTGTTGCAGGGAGTTACATACTGGGCCTTAGTGGAGATGGAGAATGTGACCCCCACATTTGATGTGCAGTGTCTGACTCTGCACCCAGGCTTTGAGGCTTGCTGTCTGAACCCCATATGTGCTACAGATAGGCTATATGCACTTCAGACAGGAGCATGGACCTCTCCAGACCAGCAGAGATGTATGTTTAGGGCAAAAATAATTTATTACTCTGAGCTAAGTTCTTGTATGTTATTTCGGCAACCAAATAAGTGAAAAGACCGAATAAATTGTACCGAACAATCATATGACGCGATCAAATAGCAACCAGCGTAGAGTGAGAGGCGCGCACTCTTTATTATGCAGCACACACGTCAGCAGTGTGGAAGCATTTAAACTGTTGGAGAAAGACGCAAAAATCATTACAAGCACCGACAGCGAGAGGCTGTTTAGGACTGCATCGCATGTCTTCAATGAGAAGAGGAAGGGGTGATTGTTGCTGGTTATTGTAAACAATTAGTAAATAAACTGCCAAACATTGTTTTCTAATACACGTGCACATTGCATGTATTCTGACAGTGCTGCACGAACTCGCAGCAGATCTGCTTGTTAACCAGGGTTCAATATACCATCATACCGCCCAGCCCTAAGTCATAGTGTGAATTTGTGACATTTTTCATTTTATTTTTTTTGATAGTTTATATATTTATAAGTAGGCCTGGGCGATAAAACGGTATCGATATTTATCGACGGTACACCTTATTCGATAACGATAGAAAAAATGCTCGATATAGGCACGTGCTATGAGTGACGCAGACAACACACACAAACACTAACACATGCTGAAATGAGTGCTGTGCCTGCCTGAGGAGATTGTAAATAAAGAATGAATATTAGTCGAATTTAAAGGGAGCGTCTTCAGTGGAGCACGAGATGCGGTGATGATGATGTAAGTGACGTTGTTGCATTTTAATGTTTTGTTAGTCTAACCCACGAGACGCGCCACTGCTGCGTTATTCTTTCAAAATATTAGAGAAATATAGAAGCTCGATGCGGAGAAGATCTTGATTTGGTTAAAACCTGTTTTTAAACCAAGCCATTCACACAGAACACATATTCAGCGCATTTTTTAGACGGACAAATATGACTGCTGCCCTCACGTCTCACACAAGAGATGTAGCCATGCAAAGTTAAAGCAGTTTAAAGTTTTAGAAAACAAGTCACAAATTTGTGGAGGTTTATTCCTTTTCACTGCGTCTCATATGTTCTTAAATGCAATATGTGTGAATGGCGCTTCGGCTCTTTGGATTAAGCAATGCATAAATACATGATGCTGTTTTGTTCATAATTGTTTATGCAATTTACGAAATTATATAAAATTTTTATGAGTTAATTTAGACGTAATGCACGTTTTTTTTAATAGAGTTACTTCCTTGCGTTGACAGTTTAAATGCTCTGCATTATTTTGTTCATTGCGCCCTCCTGTTTGGCCTCTGGAAACAAGCCAAAAGTTTCCTGAAGTCCTATTTAATCTGCATATAAAACATTAGAAATTAGATATTTAATTTTTATTTTGTGTTTGATTGTTAAAACAAAAATATTTGTTGTTTGTCTCAATAAATTGGGTTACTTTAAAAATACAGTGGTTAAAAAAAAAAATTCTATTGCTCTTTGTTTTAAAAAAGGTTATAAAAAATGTCAATAATTATCGATACCGAACGATATGAAACATTATATCGTTGATAAATTTTTTAGCTATATCGCCCAGCCCTATTTAGAAGATACTCAACCAGATTGTTGTAAATGTCGGCTGTTTTTGATGTTGTTTTTTATTCACTCTTCTGGGTACTTTGAGCTAATGAAGATACTTTGTGATTGTCATTAATGTGTCATTAGTGTTTATGACTGATGTATTAAGTGTGTGTGAAGCTGAACGGTTGCGTCTCCTCTCATCAGCTCCTCCTCTCAGCTGTCTTTCTCTTGCTCCTCCCTGCGTTAACATTCATTCTCTCCCTCTCTGTGGTTCTCTGCTCTCTCTGCGTCTCTCTGCTGGTCTCAGCTGCTCTGTCCCTCCCTTCCTTCTCATGGTGGTCAGTCGGCTCGGGCCTCGAGGCCTGGACGCTGCCGTGTGGGCTGCTTACACCACCGTCTTCATCCCTCTGAGTAGCAGCCTGTTCTCCAGCAGAGCCCTGCACTTCTACCTTTGGGTGAGTTAGATACAGACGGACAGACAGACAGATGGGAAGAGTGTCACGTTCTGATGGATTGTGTATGAAGATCATGTTTGTGATGGTGTTTACCGTGCTTTTCATGCTTCCAATGGCCATTTACTCTGTGTTTGTTTCTTCCTGATGGTTCCCTCATCAGTTACATTGTCATGAACCGTGTCTGTTCTGTAAAACTTTCCACATTTTTAATGTAGTATTTGGCTGAGGCGTAGAGTGTTAAATGAGATTCTCTGTATGTGATTGTAGCTCTTGTCCCTCATGTGGCATCTGTATGATTTATCTTGTGAAAGCAGTTGTGTGTGAGAGTGTTGATGTGACTCTCTGTCTGCTCCCCGTCTCTCTATACAAATAGGATTTTCCCTTTCGACGGCCCACCACACAAACATATGACACAAAGCCTTTCCCCACCCTTTATTTCTCTTTCACTGACCCGCTTTAAAAAGAGTTGAGACGGCAGTTCATCGGCCTGCAGAAGATCCGCTGGCTGCTTTACTGAGCTATATTCATTGAAAGGCTCTATATGAAATGTTTTCAAGTTTCTTAAAGTCTTTCTCTTCAAAAGTTGAAAGTCTCACCCTTTTACATGTTCTACTTGTACAAAAGTAGATTTTATGTATTGAAGTGAAATCGAAAAAAGTGTCTTAAAGCTGAAGTATGTAACAAAAAGACAAAAAAGTGGCAATTTAAAGAAAATCTTCCCCCTGTGCTGTAGGCCACAATTACAGTCTCATATGTAATCTGTTTGTCATCATGGAAGCAAACGTCATTAACTGTCATGTCTTGTTTTGAATATGCAGAAGTAGAAATGAGAATAGATATTAAACTGAAATTGTGGTACCGCAAATGGATTATTAAAACTGTAGGCCTAGTTCACAGCACCTCTCATGCTGTTATGTTCAAGTGTAACAAGCATGATGTTAATCAAGAATCAAGACTTCATGATGTTACTTGCTAATTTGGTATGTGCAAAAAAATTGCTGAGTTAAAATTGCTGAGTTAAATTTTTTTTTTGGTTTGTTTTGAGCATAAACCGTATGACACAACTGTGCTAATAAGCTCTTAGAATAACAATAAATCAAATCAATCACAGCTGACGTTTTATTTTTCAAAGACAGATGCAGTTGAAACATACATCCCATTTGTGTATTTAACATTTTTAAATAGTCTACAGTAGCATGGTTGAAGTGTGTTTGTGTCTACAGGAACATTGTCCTCTGCCTGTATTTTCTTATTTCATTCTTTTATCATTGTGCTCAGGTTGTTTCTGTGCTGCTGTCTTTGGCCAGTAGGTCTGTCCTCTGTGTCTGAAGCCGTCACGTCTTATCACAAAAACAATTAGCTAATGTTGGTATTGCCTTATTGACAGCTATCTGTAACTCAACAGATTACTAGGCATTGTTATTATTACATATGTTTTAATGATGACATATAATTGTTATTTATTAGTGAGTTAGACTAAAGATGGCTCAAATCGCTGACAAATTACAGCCAGTCCTCTTGTTATTAGTGTAACTGATCGTTCATTTACATAATAAATGTCTTAGTTATGCGTGATAAACACAGTATTTGGAAACATATTTATAAAAACACCTCATCAGTCATTATTCCTGCAGGTAGTCTGCTCTCTAGTCGCTGTGTGATGTGTTGTTGGGCTGTGTGTGTTCACCAACTTGATACCTATCTGAATCAAGCGAACAGCTGTGCTAATGTTAGCGAGATAACTGTTAAGCCACTGAAATGACTTACCTAACGTCTTCAGTCCCTTCACATCTCAGAGTTGTCTGTGCTCAAAAGCCATGCTGATATTTACTTTCAGGATGGACCGTCACTTTCCCTTTCTGTTCGAAGCTTCTTGGTTTTGAGAGTAGGTTTCCCAAATGCTAACGATGATTGCCGTTTAGTCATTTACTGATTAAAAGCAGCTATACAGATAAGCAAGTGTTGTAAGAACATGCTACAAATGCTCCACACACATGCTGTATATTATCCGAGTCTCCTTTATTCTGTCAAAAGACGAGTGATGTCAAACTGAGGCAAATTTCCACTAAATATGACCACACAGCTCACATTATAAATCATAATTATAAGCCAAACCATTGCAACCAAAAAAGTTACATACTACAGCTTTAACAATAGTTTCAATATTAGTTGCCTAACAAATTGCTTGTATTTAAGGGTGCTATGATCAGGATTTTTGGAGCCAATCACCGATCGTCGATTACAGGAAGCAGTATCTGCCGATACAATCATTGATACCGATCTTTTTGAAGCCTTCTTTTTATCATGTAGAATTATTTGTAATGATGCTCCAATCAGGATTTTTACAGACATACATTCAGGGCCTGAATTTATTTTTAGTTGCACAATAGCTTACACTCAGCACAAGCCTGATTTTGTGAGCTGTATGTGAGGCGGCCTTATGTGTGTGCTTTGAGTGTGCATGAGCGCACCGTCTCTAGGAGAGCGCGCAAGCGAGTGCTGAATGGTTTAAACACTGGCAAGACTTAAAAAGAAATGCAAATTATAAACTTGATTATGTGACACTGCCTCAATTGTGCAAGTGACAATTCCTGTGTCAACTGTGCAGCGTGAAGCTCGCTTATAGTGCAGACGCGATGTGATTTGAAGCCATTTGCGCATTTTGAGAGGGAAATAGAGAGAGTGCGCGGTGATTCACTCACGCTATTTGTGAAATTACGTCATACAGAAAGTTTTCAAATTACACTAAGTTATTTAATAAAGAAATATGAATTGTTCCTCACCTTCAGTATTTTAATTATTTTACACATGCCGAAGTGAGATTGAGACTGTGCCGCTGCATGTCACGCCAAACCTCTCACGGCAGCCGAGTCGTCAGCTTCAGATCAGTTTATGAGATTGGCTTTTATAGAGACCGCTGTTCAAACTTCCCAAAGCGATTATCGGCTGATAGCGATCGGAAGCCGATAAATCGGAGCACCTCTAATTGTATTCTTCACTTTGGATAATGGAAATGTAAAATGTGATATACAATAGCCTCCAACAACGTACACACACAGAACAGATTTTGATTTGAGCTTTACACCGCGTCTCTACACCGGACACGAGCGGTGCAGCGCGATGTGACAAAATACTATAGAACCCATTATAATCAGTGTTGCTGTCTACACTGTATGCGGCACCGCGCAACACGACAAATCCCCGACAGTAAACTGCTGCCTTGTTCTATTTATGATGTACTGCCACAAAATTAAAATGATTTGCAACGGTCGCTTTGTCGTGTCCAGTGTAGACAAACTTTAGCTGTTGCAGCGCGACGCGACAACTTTCGCATCCGGTGTAGACACAGTGTTAGTCTCTGTATTAGAAGTCTTGGCGTATCATATGTCGTATTTTTCACATTTATATTAACAGGCTGTGAGTGTGTGTGTTGTAATTGTGTGTGTTTTCTGTCAGCTTAAGCAGATGAAGGAGCTGGAGCAGGAGAAAGACTCTCTACTAGCTGGGCTGGATGTGTTGGAGCGAGCCAGAGAATGGTACCAGACCCAGATCCATAACATCACTGAAACGCAGAGACACATCGGCCAGAGCCACCACTCCACCGTACGTCCAGACAACTGAACACCATCCTCAGTAGTCCAGCCTCACACCATGATCATGAATCTGTCAGAGATCAAGACATCTCATTCAAAACTAAAGTCCAGAAACAGTATATTTATGTGTTTTCCTCAGTGCATAACTGACATGTCACGAGTATATTTTTCCTCTGTAAATGTTAGAAAGTCATGCAAATATATCCATTTTTCTTGCTGTCAGGAGTGGGCGAGGCATACGCGAGTGAACGAGTGCTGCTGCGCACATGCACGCTAAACAGACGGAGCGCAATAATTCTGAGTTAAATATGCATTTTGCTGAAATATTCGTTGTTGAACATTAAATGTGCCTTTTGTAGAATTTTAAAACTACATATAGGTGTATTCTTATGATAGTAGTACCTGTAAAGGGAGTATTCGTAATGGGTCAATAAAATGTAAGCTAATACAGTCCTAATTACTAAGCTTACTACTACTTACTACTTAATGTGTTTCTTATAGCAGTTAAAATGTAGTTTTAATTTAGTGATTTTAACTTTTAGTTTAGTGATTTTAATGCTTTAAAGACCAATGTTAGATTGTAAAGTTCTAATGCTATCTGTCATAAAACCAGAGAAGGCTGCATGGCTATGATGGTATGTGAGAGAGTCAGTGGTAATATCATTGCATTCCTATTGTTCAGTGTTAGAGGTGCTCAGCTTAGTCTGACAGTTTGCCTGCCCTGGACCAGGTTAGGTTTCCAGCATAAGTTGCCACAGTGACTAATTTTGATCTTTGTTAAATTTGTTTTATGGAACCAAATCATTTGACAGTGAGTCAGACTAACTGAAATAAACCTGGCCTATTTGGTAAACTTGTTTTATGAAACAGGCCTCGAGGCGTTAGAAGTCAGAAGACACAAGTTAATTTATGATTTGCTGTCTCTGTCAGAACCAAAGAAATAAATGCGATCATATTTTTTCCATTGCATCGTATTGCATCGAATCGCATTGCGTTGAATTGGATCGAATCGAAATCGGATCGCACTGCATCGTAATAGGGGTGAATCGTATCGCATCGCTAGCTACTTCATATGTATCTTCAATGTATCGTATCGTTGGCTATGCATCGAGATGTGTATCGTATCGGCCTGAGTCATGAGATGCACATCCCTAATGAATTACATAAGGCTATTTTGTCATTCATAATTGGAGTCTGATAGTTCCTCCCCCTTTCTCTACCTAATTAAAGCTGCGACATTTGAGTGCATGAAGTGTCCAACATTCCACACTTTCGGTTATTTAAGTGCATCATACAGGTATTTAAGGTGCACTTTTTCTTTTTTAAATTTTCAGTGTGAATGCCCTACTTTATACTACAAAATGTCATGGAATAGTGCATAAGTACGCGATTTGGGACGCACCATTTGACTTCCAAAAACAGCGCAGAGTAAATGCGTCATCTGCATCAGAATGTTATGATTGGCCCAGAGTACACATCTTATGTCAGCGCGTTCTGAACTCATACGTACCTGCAATTTACTGGTAATGTTACAAATTCTCATAGCGTTAAATAGCCTAAACTAATTTACCAGTATTTTTGAAAAGGTCCCGTTCACACAGGATCTCTTAAAGGGTCATGAAAACCCAGACTACTTTTTCTGAGGAGAGCGCTGTACATTCACTCCCCCCACCTACAATCCCTGCTGGTACGAGACTCGAACCTGCAACCTGCAACCTTTGGGTTACAAGTCCGACTCTCTAACCATTAGGCCATGACTTCCCCACTTGCACATCATAGAAGACAATGTTAGCATCCAATAATTTTAACTATTGGAGAAAAATGTTAAACTTTTTTTGTGCTATTTTCATCTTCCATGTTTAAAATCTACATCGTGTTGACGTCAAAATTTGTGACGCGGCAATGGACTATAGTACATTGATGACGCGTCTGTGTCTATTAAATTATTCATGAGACTGCGTGTTCTTATCCTATGAGAAGACGCTTTGCTTAATTATTCACAACATCATGTGTTGATTTGCTATGACAGACACTTCAGACTGTGAGATCGCGTAAATTATCTGAGAGAAACGCTCATGAATCGAAGAAGAGTGTTTGTTTTTGCTTTTTTAATAAGAGTTCGGGCACAAACGCGATTGATTCACTTAGTGAGTATAACCGTTTTTACAGCTCTGTGACACAACCCGTCAAAAGGCTTATATAATCACGGCAGAATAAGTCTTAAAAAGGTGCAACAGCACGTTCATGTATGTTTTTCGATACAGAGTGCAAATGGCTGTGCATTTATTTGTGTTTTTAACTCGATGGGAGTGAAATGAAACTGTCTGAATCCGAAGCTGTGTGTTGTCTGTCTCCCCTATTCCCCCTCCGCTTGCAGCGCACCACGCCCACTTTTTTAGCATTTTTTAAAACTGTGGTGAGAATTAACCAGTGCTGAAACAGGGGGTTTCATGACCCTTTAACATTAATTTACCAGTAAAGACTATGTGTGAAAGGGGCTAGAGAGTGAATTTGCATTTTCTTTCAGTCCGTCTGCTGTTTTTGTTTTGCACAAGTGTCTTAGGTAGCATAGTTTTTCCAAATCTAAGGTCAGACCATTCTGGTTTTGCCTTCTTTATCTTGAAATTATACAATCAAATTCAGATAAAAAAACAACTGCTCGTGCTATGCGTGTAGCATGTTTGTTTGGATCATGATTAAAACGCAGGGGTTACCTCTAATTTCAAATGGCTACAGATATTTTTGTTTTAAGACAGTTTGCCTGTTACAGAGCAAATAAACAACAAATAAATTTGCTTAAAATATCCCAGGATCAAATATTGATCCCTTAATCAAAATGCTCATTTCTGACATTTTATTTTATTTCTTCAGGAGTTTTTGGCTGAATCTTGTCAGAGTCAGTTGGAAGTTGTTCTGCCTAAACTGCAGGACGTCACACGCTGCCTCTGCGATTTACTTTCATTCTCCGGGAAGGTTCGTATAAAACCTCCTTTCACTCTGATATATTATTGTTGTTACTGTGCTGATTGAAAAATATGCTGTTCTCCAGACGTTCCCGTCCACAGGCTCCTCCAGCGCTCCTCCTGCTCCAGCACCTCCTCAGGCCATCCACATACTGAAGGAGCAGAACCGGCTCCTCACACAGGTCTCACTTTGATTTTTTTTACACACCTAATTCAGATCATCAGCTCATTAGTAGAGAGATTCATGGACTCAGCTGAGTGCATCTGTGATCAGAAACCACTTATGCTTCATTCACACTGCAGGAAAATGTAGATTTTTTTTGCTCTTAACTAACTCAGTTTATTTTATTTCATAACAATGTGAACAGCACAAACCACATGGAATCTGATTTTTACGATTCTGATTTGGGCCACATTTATATGTGGTCCTAAATCCGATTCAGGTCAGATGTGTTGCAATGCGACTGCAGTCTGAACAGTCATATCGACAGTGTGGTGTTGTTTTAAGGTGTATTACAGTAGGCGCAGTGTAAATTGTCTAAGCATTAATGGTAGGGAAAGCCCTTATAGTACATTGAAGAATGATCATATGACTTTTTACATACGCCATGTGACCTGTAAATGCGAAAAAGCCGTTTCCATTGCAGTTTTGCAAATTATTCCTTTTTCGCATTGCCTGAAAAACCACCTCATGCGAGCGTAAAAGCGTTTTTGCGATATATGGGCATTTTTGCAAAATTGACGCGTTTCCATTAGGCGTATTTTCAATTCGCAATTTGAATTTGCGCAATTTGAAGGGTAATGGAAACGCGCCTAGTGACAGCTCTATACAAGATAAACTTAAACGGGGATAAACAGGGTTGAACAGTAAATATTTAATAACTTGACCTCTGTCTCCTCATCTTCGTCCTCCTTATTGCCTGCTCACAAATTTGCTGCCTTTCACGTCACATCAGCTTATAAATGAACACATAAATGCTTACTTCATTGGCCTCAGTGTTTACTTCCGTATGACAGCGCACTTCATGCCGTCTTGTTATCGTTCTTTTGCACATGCGGCTCAGTTCAGGACTGTCATTCATTCACACTGGAATCTGATATTGGCCACATTTAAAAATGACAATGTGAACAGCCATACAAAAATTTCGGATCTGAGCAATAAATTGAAATTGAGCACTAATGCTTGCAGTGTGAACACAGCCTTAGACATGCAAATAAAACAAAGATTGAAAAAGGGTTTAACCCTCTTGGTATCGTTCGGTCATTTTAGGCTGAAAAAAAAAGTTTAGAATTTTTCAAAATTGCTACTTCAACCCTCTACGGACACCTTGGCAATTGAATCGCCATTGGCTAGTATTTTTTGTATTTAGTATTGGTTTAGCATTTTTTAGTTTACTCGCCAGAATCGCCAGACTATATATATATATATATATATATATGTGTTTATAAAATGGCACAGTTTTTAAATATCTGAAAGTACACTCTTAACATCAGTCAGTCAAGCATTATAATATGATTATCAAGTATTATTTAATGATAGAAATTTAGTAATGAGAATTAAAACTTGATAACAATGTTTGAATGCATATTAGTCATTTTAACTGGTGTTTTTTTGGTAATTCAGTGTTTCTGTAAAAAAAAAAAAAAAATTTTTTTTAATTTTTTTGACATGTGGCCAAGTATCGGAATTAGTGCTCTGCATTTAACCCATCCTAAGTGCACACACACAGCAGTGAACACACACACACACACCGAGAACACACACCCGGAGCAGTGGGCAGCCATTTATGCTGCGGCGCCCGGGGAGCAGTTGGGGGTTCGGTTCCTTGCTCAAGGGCACCTCAGTCGTGGTATTGAAGGTGGAAGAGAGCGCTGTACATTCCCTCCCCCCAACTACAATCCCTGCCGGTACGAGACTCGAACCCGCAATCTTTGGGTTACGAGTCCAACTCTAACCATTAGGCCACGACTTCCTCTCATGCACGAAATTGCGATAAAACTAACAAAAATACTGATAAGATAATAATGATACGAATTTTACTAATAAGAACTATAAAACGCACGAAGGATTAATGAGCTGCTGGATTCATAAATATTAATCAGGTTTTGTGCATTCGCTCGAACTGATTTGCTGAAATCAAAACAGGGATGGTAATAGATGAGCGCCAGCCAATGAGATTGCCGTTGCCACATTAGTTCCGCCCACTACCGGGAAACCCGACAGTTCTTAAAAGCTGAAGAATTCCAAAGGAAAGCCGTTATTTTGACAGGAAAATACAAC
Source organism: Sinocyclocheilus grahami (assembly GCF_001515645.1). NCBI lineage: Eukaryota > Metazoa > Chordata > Actinopteri > Cypriniformes > Cyprinidae > Sinocyclocheilus > Sinocyclocheilus grahami. Next base: position 360,312 of record NW_015506193.1, on the reverse strand, counting down.
AAAGAATATCATTTACATGTAGCATGTCAACTCTCTCTCTCTCTCTCTCTCTCTATATGCGTGTGTGTAAGACAAAGTGACGGCGAGTCGTGCGCCTTTACACTAGAGTTTACGGTACGTCAAATTCAGGTGCGCTGCGCATCCATTCAGATGAACTGAAAATAGCACATATCGCCTTACGGAGAGTGAAACTCTAAAGCACTCAGTCAGAGAGTGTTCGGCGAGTGAAAATATATCTGTGCTAAACTTATACTTAGCCTCCAACTCACACACTGGCGAGTAAAATCTGATAATTTATTAGCCATTGGCTAATATTAGACTCATTTAGTCGCCCAGAGTGAATATTTAGTCGCATATGCGAGTGATTTACTCACGATGTAGAGGGTTGTACTTTATCAGAATGGTACGAAATTCTATAACTTTTATGACAGTCACTCTGTGATCACAAAAAAAATTATGGACTTGATTCGAAAAGGCTAAATGGTCGTTAAAAAAATTGTCACAATTGCAAAAACATGAAAATACAGTGCAATTTTTGTGTGTACATTCTACAAATCATTCACAATGCAGAAAAAAGTGCACAGCAATGAAGGGGTGAAACTCTAAAACAGGAGTGTTAAACTCAATTCCTGGAGGGCTGGAGCCCTGCAGAGTTTTGTTCCAACCCTGCTTAAACACATACCATGTAGTTTTCAAATAAGGCTGAAGGACTTGATTAGTTGGATCAGGTGTGTTTAAATAGGGTTGAATCTAAACTCTGCAGGGCTCCGGCCCTCAAGGAATTGAGTTTGACACCCCTGCTCTAAAATATCAATAACGATCTAAACGCATTGCAACGCATTGAAGCGCATGGTGCAGGTGCACTTAGGGCATGTCCGAATCCACTTTTGCTAGTTTAAGGACGGAAAAAACGGTCTGCGCGCCAGGCACATGGTCTAAAAGGGTTGTACCTATTCTCTTAATGAGTCATGGGTGTGCTTTGGCCATAACGTGCAATGAACCAATCAGAGTCTCATCTCCCATTCCCTTTAAAAGCCAGTTGTGCATGCACCATGGCGGATTCGCTATTTACATGGCGGAATTTGCAAGAGCAAAGACTGAACGCTTCTCCAGAGAGGAAATTGATCTGCTCGTGCATGAGGTTTTTAACCGTTCCAGCTATTTAAACTGGTATTGTTTTATGAGGATGAGCGGGAATCAGTCTTGCAATAATATTGGATAGTGTTCATAGGTTGGTCTAACTACACACACAAAAAAATCAAATACCAACAAAAAAAACTTTTGTTACAGGTTAATGCGCGCAAGCAGACCATCTACGGGGCACAATAATAATCTTTTACATTGTAATCCTTTCATTTTTAATATTTGGCATGTTTGTGTGTGTAATAAGTGTGTGCGTGCTTTGTGCACCCGCCTATAGACATATATAACGCTCCCTTTAAATAAATGAGAAAAAAAAGAATACTGCATCATTGACTTTAGACTTTTAGTTGGTCAATGGCGCAATCGTTTTCAGTTGCCTCAAAATAGCAACACTCCATCAATGCGCAAAAATAGACACATTGCACCCACCCCTCACAGACACACATATATGAACTAGTGTGACTGTAACACAAAGCATGTTTTTGCAAATGCGTGAAATAATAATTCAACCACAATGAAGTAAAAACAGACACCAAGGAAGGGGTTACACTCTAAAAGAGGGGTCTCCAAACTCCTGGAGGGCCAGTGTCCTGCAGAGGTTAGCTTCAACTTGCCTCAACACACCTGCCTGGAAGTTTCTAGTATGCCTAGTAAGACCTTAATTAACTGGTTCAGGTGTGTTTAATTAGGGTTGGAGCTAAACTCTGCAGGTCAGTGGCCCTCCGGGACCGAGTTTGGAGACCCCTGCTCTAAAACATCAGGAGTACAAAACAGACACACTATTATACACACACACACAAATAAACTGATGTGGCTGTAACAAAATGGCAAAATGTGATTTGAGCCAGAAGACTCAATTTGTGAATTCAGTTTGTGAATATGAGCCAGAAGACTCAAATAAGAGGTTGAAATCAGATTGATTAACCTCTAATAAAGCATTCCTGTTCATTTTTGTGACTTTTTTTTTTAAATTTTGATGTTGTGTAACAAAATGTCTTTCTCTGCTTTCTGTTTGACTGTAGTAAAATTAATGCAACAACTGACATTTCATACCAAAAATAAATCTAAATCTTTACAAAAAATTGCCTTTGAGAATGTCTAAATATATATCCAAATCCACAACTTAATAACCCAGATAGCACAGGTACATCTGCAAGCTGTCTGTTAAAAATTGCTTCATCTGGAAAGCATCTGCTGTGTACAAACATATGGTAGACGTCTTTGAGATGTCAGTTTTACATACATTCTAAATCATAAACATATTAAAGACATCTTCTAAACGTCTATTTGACATCTGATAGGAAACACTCTAAAAAATGCGTCTTGCAGATGTAAATGCAAACGTCTCCGTGATGTGTGTGTGCTATCAAGGAACAAATAAGTATTTATGCTTAAAAACAACTAGAGAATTTATAAACCTTTTTATATAGAGCTAAATAGGAATCTAGTGGCTAAACCATGGAATTGCAGATGTTTTTCTTTTTCTTACTCCCACCAGATGACACTAACCTGCCTTCAAAAATTGGATTTTAAAGGCATTGTCTCTATTTTAACATGAAATACTGGCTTAATTTAAAAGTAAGAAAGCATCTGCTGTGTACAAACATATGGTAGACGTCTTTGAGATGTCAGTTTTACATACATTCTAAATCATAAACATATTAAAGACATCTTCTAAACGTCTATTTGACATCTGATAGGAAACACTCTAAAAAATGCGTCTTGCAGATGTAAATGCAAACGTCTCCGTGATGTGTGTGTGCTATCAAGGAACAAATAAGTATTTATGCTTAAAAACAACTAGAGAATTTATAAACCTTTTTATATAGAGCTAAATAGGAATCTAGTGGCTAAACCATGGAATTGCAGATGTTTTTCTTTTTCTTACTCCCACCAGATGACACTAACCTGCCTTCAAAAATTGGATTTTAAAGGCATTGTCTCTATTTTAACATGAAATACTGGCTTAATTTAAAAGTAATATAAAAATATATATATTTTGAAATAATCATAGTTATTATATAAAATAAATTATCATAATTATTGCATAAATATTAATTAGTACCATAAAATTCTCTCAAAATACAAAAAAGTTACATTTCTGGTGTTCGGTCACTTTTCACCATGAACAACACAAGTGTGACCCCCTAATGAACCATACCTGAGGGTTAGTGGTGGAAATTTTGATTCTTTCAAGAGATTTGTTCATTTTCAGTTTGTTCACCAAAATGATTCATTCAGATGCGTTCACTGATTCAGTGACCATTTCTTCATATTACATAAATACGCCAGCAGGTGGCCAAAAAGAGTGTCTTATGTGTTATGTCTCAAGTCAACGAATGTATATACTTGTTACAAAAAAATGATTTGGCTTTATTAAAATGTGTGCATAATCTACTCATTAAAGAAATAAAGTCTAAAAAAAGTTGTTCAGATGACCAAAGCACAAGGTTTTCTTGCATAATTAACATTTTAATTGTTTGGTCAGACATTTACACATTCATGAATCGGGGTTTAAACATGGATTTATGTTCTGTATGCTAAATATGAATATATAAACAAACTTATGTGCACAGTACCTATAACTGCACTTTGCATCCGCTTTCTGCTGATTGCTGATCGAGATTGACTCGCATGCTAAATGGCCGACTGACCCGGTGCACTCTCATTCATTTCGTTCATGAACGAGATATGTACCAGTTCAGTCATTTCATTCACGAACGAGATGTAGCAGTCTTATGTGCACAGTACCTATAACTGCACTTTGCATCCGCTTTCTGCTGATTGCTGATCGAGATTGACTCGCATGCTAAATGGCCGACTGACCCGGTGCACTCTCATTCATTTCGTTCATGAACGAGAGATGTAGCAGTTCATTCAACTCGTTCACGAACGAGATGTAGCAGTTCATTCAACTCGTTCACGAACGACATGTACCATTTCTGTCATTTTGTTCATGAACGAGAAGATCTCTCTCATTCAGACTCAAAAGAAAGTCGTACAGTGAAGGGCGTATTCGTTCACTACATGCAACAAATCACATGCTCTGTCACATCTCATACTCGAAGACTTGGCTCGAGGTTTAATCATTCTTTGGCAGGATGAAACAGTCCACAGAGCTACCCGGTTCACTGATCTGCGCATGCGCTGCTAACAGCTGCTCTAGAGGGAGGAATGAGAACGATTCGTTCACCTAAAAGATTCATTCAAAAATAACGATTCGTTCACGAACGTAACATCACTACTGAGGGTTAAAGCCTTTCATTTTAATATTGGTCTTCAAAACACTGAACTTTTTCAAGTATTGGAACATATTTGACCTTTTTCTGCTGAATAGTTATTCATTCCTGATACTGAAGGGTCCCAACTCTAATTAAAAGCACCTGAGTAATCAAATCATCAAGGTCTTTGGTTTTTCTTGACGATGGAGCATGGGTTGAAACAAGGTTATTATAGTTTGTCATTTTTTAAATAATTTTTATTGTAATATTGTTTTCAAATTTGTTATAAATTTCAGTTTTGTTATTGTTAGTTTCATTATTTTTATTAGTTTTAGTTTAGTTTTTATTTTGTGAACACATTTCTATTTAGATTTTGTATAGTTTTGTTCAATTTTTTAATTTTAGTAAAGTTTAGCAAAATTAACAGGATACTTTCAGAGCGCAGACCAAAGAAAGACATTTTAATTTAAGCTTAGTGATGCAAACCTAGCAACACAAACTTGAGCAGGCTGAGATTGATTTGATGAGTTAAAGTATAAATATACGCCAAAATGAAGCATTCAAAACTTTTTACTTCATTAGTCTACACAAGTTGTGCTCCGATTGAAGGTCCCTTCATTGAAGGTTTTTAATTTATTTTGACATTTTTATTTTATTTCAGTTTACGAAAACGAATGTATCAATCGTTTTCAAAAATAACCTTGGGTGGAAATAAACTATGAAGGACAGTGGCACTTCAGGACCATGAATGAAGAGCCCTGCTCTTCAAAGGTTGTGGTTATGAATATAAATTTTTGTTGAGGTGTACAAATAACTAAATGTGACCTGCAGTCATCAAATGTGTAGATTAGGATGATGAAGCGCCATTTTTATTTATTTATTTTCTGGTTAATCACTGTGCAATCCCTTATATAAGTTCAGTTTAAAAAATAACAGATTTCATAGTTGAAACCTGATGATTCATGTTACCCCAGCATAACATGATTTATCTTTTTTATTTGATTATATCATACAAATAAAATATAAAAAAATTCTGAAGCAGTTTTTTATTAAATGTTTTGAACTTTTTTTTTAAATCCTAAAATTTTCAGGTTTAAATTAGACTGAATAACATATTTACAGTGTTATGTACGTGTATGTATGTTAGGGTTAGGATGTGTTTTTATATATAATCACGTTTTTTCAAACAGCAAGTAAATTAGAGAAAGTGTGCAAAGAACATTTACATTATCAAAACATGACTGACTATAATCTAGCAAGAGTTTAAGCACTCTCAAAAAAAACTCTATTATATAACTCTATAATCAATGGAGCTGTCTGCACTGTTAAAGTCCGCATTAAATCAAAATTGACTATGTACTTTATTAGTGCACATTGCTAGTCTTGATGTGAACAATTAATCTGTGCAAGTTAATCTGCTGAAAAAAAAAGTTTGTTGTGGTAATCTTTAATCAAAATCTGAACATTTACTTCTGCTCTGGAATGGCATTCCTTCTCTGATGACATCAGTTTGACGGCTTGGGCAGAATATCCTTAAACACACCCCTCCAACCGTTAGGTTGCTATGAGTGAGAGACAGAGAGGAGGAGCGCAAAAATACAACCCCGCCGTCTATTGAATATTCCGTTTCAGCTGAAAATACGTCACTACACTGAAATAAAGTCGGCAGCAACTTCCGGTTCACGCAGACTTTAAATGAATCTCTTAGTCACATCGTATATCTGCACTTTGAGAGCAGAATTCAGTCAGCAAGCGCACACACTGAACAAAGGTCTGGCGTTTTAGCGATGATATATCGGAACGCTTTCTGATTGGTGTGACGAGAGGGGCAGGGCCGAGAGTCGTGGGAACAGAGCGAGGCCGGTGGAGTAAATGCTAATGCGCGACACCTGCGCCACTCACCGGTCTCGAGTCCCACGGAGGAGCTCCGGAAGGATAAAAGGAGGAGTGACGACAGTGTTGGACGAGAGCGGACCAGGCCTGGATTTTATTTTGTGTTTTGGTTCTGTTTGTGCGCGACAGTCGTCCGCGAGGGGCTGTCACGCTATTTTGCGTTTATTTTATTATTAAAGTTTTGTTTCGCCGGTTCCCGCCTCCTCCTTCCCGTGACTACGAACTTTGTTACAATTGGCCATTGCATTCATAAACTCAATGGAAGCGTGTGTGACTGGTTATAATGAGCAACTCTGTAAAGAATTTTGCATTCGCCCACCCAGGGAGGCGAATTAAAGTAGTGATGGGTACTCACGTCACCAATAATGTTGTTATTTTTTGATCACGTGTCATTTTTGGTGCGGTTATAAGTACATCAGATGACCACTTTTCCCCTCTCGTGATTTGGTGCACTAGTCTAAGACTTTTACCTTGGAAGTATGAGAACACTGAATTAGGGGGCAGTTCAATCATTTAGAATTAATGCAAACTGGAGGGAATTGGTCAACTGATTTGTCTGAAAGATTGGTGGGATATCTAACATGTAGAATCTCTTACTGTATTATCAACACAAGGACGACACAAGTGTAATGAAATCAATGTTATTAACAAAAGATTAACAAGAGTAATCAATAACAACTAAATGAATACCATAAATGAAAATGGAATAAAGTGCATTAGATGCATAAAATTAAAGTGATTATGTTGGGTGTTGATATGGCGCAGTTACGTTATCTTATGGAAAGATGAGCTCTTTCTTCTCTGAAACTAATAAGGTGAAGGACCTTATTATGCATCAAATAAACAAAAAGTTATTTGTTCTTAACTGATCAGCTATATAACATCTAATGTAAATTAGAAAATCATATACTGATAACATACAACAGTGCCAGGGACTCTGGAAGAGGTTTGGATAAGTGATATTTACGTTCTCTGTGGACGAGTGAGCTGTCCAGTAGCGGTGACTTTTTCCACTGGTTGTGTGGTAACAATGCAGTGGGGAAAGGAGCAGGAATCCTTTTCAACAGCCATGAACATGAAGCACTGTGGAATTCTGATCTCCTGGAGCACCACATTTTCCTAGCTCGGTATGAGGGTGTATCTGTTGCTGCCTCACAGGCTGTGGGTGTGGTCGTATCTATTCATTTCTCTCCCTCATGGGCTAGAGACTCAGTTGTGTCTGTTAGTGTCTCACCAGACAGGAGACTCAGAACGTTTTCCTTTCTGATGAGGAGGAGGTTGCAATTTGGTGCTAATCCATTCCAGTGCTGTGATAGGCTGTTTTCATCAGAGCAGGAGGACACAGTGTGGCCCACCCTTCTTTCCTCCTGTGGGACTTATTTGCATAGTCCAAACACACAGTTAGAAAAGTGTCTTTAAAGTTTTACCAATGCATTTCTCACTTTCCAAACCACCACCAGAATACTCTTGGTAATATTCTAAACAAATAGAGACCAAACATAATGGAAAACCATTGAACTGTAATGCATGTATTCATTTGTCCATTATCAGCTTAATTTGTGTAAGATGTTGGGTGTGTATGATAGCACCGTTATGAATGGATTTGGATGGATCTTTGTGATCTCTCTTTGTTTCACCCACTGCTGCTGCATCCGGAGGTCCTAAAGGCCCCGATATACTTCAAACGAAATTAAAGAATGAACTGATGTGACGTCATTTCAAACAAAATCAGGCCTAAACGAAGTTTGTTTTGTGTTCATTTTGGGAGTTAGAAATGGCTTGCCACTTGTTCACTCTGGCTGCAAAACACCTTTGTACAACCACTGGTCCGTGGCGATTACGTAATAGGTAGGTGTGCACTGAGGCTCCGCCTTCCTTCACACAGAGCACTTCTCTGGCTCATTTCGTCTGTTGAGGCCTGTCGAGGTAAGATCTCCACAGGAGAAAACGAACACACTGGAGATCCGCTTTATAGTAGAAAATGAAGTTGTGCATCTGATGAAATGAGGCACTGACACTGTTTTTCATGTTTGATACTGTTAAACTGCTTGCTTTTAAGTAATATAGTTCCATATAAATACACGTGACGTGACTTTCCTGGAGTGCTAATTAGCAGATCTGGTGCAAACATATCAATGTTGCTATGATCAGATGCTTTTCTTATTCATTGAATTCAAGTTTATTTGTATAGCGCTTTTCACTATACAAATTGTTGCAAAGCAACTTTACAGCAAATTAAGTTTCTACAATATTTAGTAGTAGCTTATCAGTGGTGACTGTCAGTTAATGTACATATGGCAGAAATGTAATCAAGAAAAATCAATTAAAGACGTAATCAAACAGACGATGAACACTATTAACAGCAATTATTATATGATGCAATCAAACTTATAGCAAAATTTAGTAGTTCTGTATGTTGTTTCAGGGTTGGCATCATCTGAGGGGTTGGCATCATCTCTTCTCAGGTGTTCTGGATCCAGAGTGAAGCTTGTGTAAATCCTAGTTACAGAAACAGAGACATAATTAGCATAGCTGCTGTTCCAACCAAGCAAAATTGATTTGTTTAACCCAAGCTAAAGAATAATAATGTGGTTCTGATCAGATATAACTGCAGTACAAGATTATGAGATGCATTATTTGAATGCTTGGCCAAAGATATGTGTCTTTAATCTAGATTTAAACAGAGAGAGTGTGTCTGAACCCCGAACGTTATCAGGAAGGCTATTCCAGAGTTTGGGAGCCAAATACGAAAAAGCTCTACCTCCTTTAGTGGACTTTGCTATCCTAGGTACTACCAAATGTCCAGAGTTTTGCGACCTTAGGGAGCGTGATGGATTGTAGCGTGGTAGAAGACAAGTTAGATACGCAGGAGCTAACCCATTAAGGGCCTTATAGGCAAGTAATAATATTTTGTAACTGATACAGAACTTAATAGGCAGCAAGAGCAGACTGTAAAATTGGGGTAATATGATCATATTTTCTTGACCTGGTAAGGACTCTAGCCGCTGCATTTTGGACTACCTGTAGCTTGTTTATTGAAGATGCAGGACAACCACCTAGCAGTGCATTACAATAGTCCAGTCTAGAGGTCATGAATGGATGAACTAGCTTTTCTGCATCAGAAGCAGGTAACATGTTTCGTAGCTTGGCAATGTTTCTAAGATGGAAGAATGCTGTTTTTGTATGCATATGCTTTCTTTAAAAACATGCTTTCTGTTCTCAAATTTTTGTTATTTATTTTGTTACTGAGAGGAAAGTGCACAGCACATATTTACATATTCATCTAAATGTAGCTTTCTTTGGTGTGTGTGGCATCAGGATGTTTGATAACGGTATACCACTGCTCACATCTTTCGAACTTCGTTTTACCCCTAAATGAAGAACGAAAAGAACTTTCTCTGTGAGTATATGTGAGCCTTAAGGAGTTTTTTTGCGGTCGCAGGCCAAAACCTTAAGAATTTGTGTCTAGGTGGGTGAAGGGCAGAAACTGCATATGGACCAATGGGATCTCCTGTTCTTCCCGAGCTTGATATCAGAGGTGGCCCTCTAAGAGGTGTCTGGCCATTGTCCTTGCATCTGATGGCAGTGGATAGTTTGTTTGTATTTGTCCACCGACAAATTTGTCGACTGTTGTCCGCCATGAACTGAGCCCTGTAATGTGCTGTTCACCACATATATACAAAGGTGTGTGTGTGTGTGTGTGTGTGTGTGTGTGAGAGAGAGAGATAGAGAGAGAATGTTTTCATTCACTCATCATCGTGATTGTCATTCATGTGTGGACTTCTATGAACTCTGTATGCCTACTTAAACATCTCCATGGACAGTACCAGTGAATGAAAAGAAACATTTACAAGCATTATATACATGTTTAAGTTCCTCTCACTCCACAAGACTCTCAAATGTACCTGTATACAGAACCAGAATGAAAAATACAAGTATTAAATAAATTACATATTACGGTATTTATTAACATTTATTATGAACTCCAAGCCTAAACAAATGTAAGTGAAACTGAATTTGTGTGTGGGAAATGCTCCATTCAAATAAACTAAATGGTAAGCGTATTTGGCGGGATAAATGGTATGCGTATTTGCCGTGCTGAGGAGAGGGCTCCGGGCTTGGTATTTTGCCCGGACCCAGAGCAATCCCCCCCAGGGTAGGAATGGGCTAATGGTGAGGAGTCGGGTGGAGGAGGCAGGGCTCCAGACAGAAAAATCAATTAAGGAGCCCATTGGCTCCTATAAGAAAAAAAATTATGCGCCAAATTATTTTTGCCACAGAATAAAGTTTTATTTTTATTATTTTTTTACACTTAAAGCAGCACTATGTAACTTTTGGCACTCTAGCAGTTAATAAACAGAACTGCACACATCCCGCGGAAGAACATTCCAACCGGAGCTACTTCTCTAAGTTTATGTCTATGGCGATTCACGCAGGTATGTGTTACTCCGCAGCGGTGACGACCCGACCAGGCTACAATAGTCCAAATATAAGTACTTATTATAAGTGTACCGGAGTGATTCGGAATAAGACAAAAACGCGGTTTGGAAGATGAATTCATGATGTACTCGCTCATTATATACATTTTGCAAATTTTGAACACAGAAAAAGTTACATAGTGCTGCTTTAACATTTCAGTCATACTATCATGTGTTTATGTCTCATCTTTTCTTGTCTTTATCAGCATTTTAATCCATCTTGTAGATGTCCTGATTACTAATATGCAATTATAGGTGTTGAATTTTACCTTTAGTTTCTTGCATTCTTTCTTATCATGTCAACAGGTTAAGTATAAATATGAATATGAAATATAGCGCATACATTTAGTAAAATGCTCCTACTTCTAGTTACTTTTTCTAGCTGACGAATGAGTTCATGAACGCCGAATGGTTATTCTAAGATGAATGTATTATGTCGCATTGTTTACAAGCTTTACGCGTTTTCCGCAGTTTGAAACACGGAATGAGCGATTACATGAGACATTTCAATAAGATGTACTGTATCTTATAATATACATTTTGATGTCCATTCATGTTTATGTCATACTATAGTAGTAAAGAGAAAGATATGATGGGTTCACATGCCGCTTGAACTGCGGCGCTAAAGCGACTGCATTAAAGAGAGCCAAAACGGTATTTATTGTTTGAATTTTGAATTTGGCAGAATTTTAAAGCTGATACTTTGTTTATTAAAATGTAACAAAGCACAAAGCTTATTGCGATTATTGGATGGTAAGTGTGCTACAAATAATATGAAGCTCACGCATTAACAGAACACAGCATTTAGACCATTAAAGATCTTGATAACAAGAAGCCATCGTATCGATTATAAACAAATTGTTAACGATGTTGCTAATGTCCACACAGCTGACAGCGTTACCTTTTGTAGTTTGTTCAAGTTGTGCATGAAATGGACACTGTTTTTCTGCACTTTTACTTCGCACGTCTCCACTCTCTAATGCTGCTCAACCGGAGCTGCTTTCAGCAGGTGTGCCGTCAATGCTGCTGCTGACTGTTTGAAAGTCTTTTTTTCACTAAAACTTTGATGCGCCTTGTCTCAGTTTATTACGTCAACATAAAAGATGTGATCGCAAAACAATCAGAAAAAAGTCATTACATGCACATTTTTAAATCATAACATGTACATTTCTATAGTCGCCAATAGAAATTTCACTCGCAAATTAAAATTTTTAGTCGCAAATGCGACTGTTTTAGTCGCAGTCTGGAGCCCTGGGAGGGATGCTGGAAGACTTAGAGAGAATGAAGGTAATGCGGCTTAGGCTATTTATAGAGGTTCTCTCTCGAGCTGATAGGATAGATTGTGTGATTGCTGATAATGAATTGGCCGGGTTAATTATCTATATGAGCTCCTCCCGAACTTTGTTAATAAAACATAATGTCTGTTCTATTTGAGCATCATTACACAAATATCCATTTAGCATGTTGATATAACTCGGTTATTCTGTCTGTAAAATGTTGTCCGTTTTCTTAAGAGATTAAGTTAAATGCTATAGCTGCTCGTAGGTTAAATTTCTGAAGGTGCAGAAATGTCTCTTGCTTTCTCACGTTGTGTTTGTCATTTGTCATTACAGGAGGTGACAGAGAAAAGTGAACGCATCACTCAGCTGGAGCAGGAGAAAACAGCTCTGATAAAGCAGCTGTTTGAAGCTCGAGCTAGCAGTGCTCAAAACAGCAGTGCTCTCGATTCTACCTTCATCTGATCACCATCACTCCAGAGATCTGCTAAAATCACAATCATGATATCCTCAGCACCACACTACACACTGAACCATGCCTTCATATGATTACTGTCACTCCAGAGATCAACACAACAACACACTACACGCAGAACCATCTGAGACAAAGATTACAGGATTTTCAGAGGAATTTGAACAAACAACAGTCCAAGCTACGATATCAACACGATTCACGGAGGAGCTGCAGCTTCACTTCTTATTTCACCCTAATTTGGGTGTCAGCTGAGACAAAATACATGAGATGAGCTGAAGAATAAACTGGATTCCAGTGTATGAAGGTCAGATGGAATGGATAAACATATTTGAATAGAGGCTGCGTTTAAAGTTCCTGTATAGTTGGTATGAATGGAACTTTTATCTGAACAGTCAATTATTGAGCTCAGTTAAGTAGACTTTTCCTTTTGGTTTGGTTTGATTTGGTTTATTTTTGCTGTGTTGCTTTAATTAGCTTGCTGTTTTCTCTGAAAAAGTAGTACTTTTAAATTCTTCTCAGTAAAAGCTCCAGATCACTGTTAAAGGTGAAAAGTTGAAAAGACTTCTTAAAGACTTGATGTAACTTTAGTGACATATCTTTTCTTCTGTATTGATGTAGATCTGAGTTTATTTGAGATTATTGAAAAAGAAAAAAATGTAGGGCAAGCAGTCCATTGGTTGATTGGATGGATCTGAATGTGAACTTGCAGTCGATTGTAAGAAAGGAGTGAACAAAATTATCATCACTAAAGAGAAAACTCATTTTACCAACCATTATGATTACAAATTATGAGGTCAAAAAAAATGTGTAAATGCACCTGCAGTGCAGCCATTTATTCTGTTCCAGTCCAGTGCGCTCCATCTAGCTTTGAATCTTTGAATAAGAATCCATATGATTGTGCTTCTCTATAATAGAAGAATAATAATGTCATTGCCATTGCCATTGCCAATACCACTGAAAATTGCAGACTCTTCCACTAGTTTGTGTTTTTAATAATGGAAATCATTCTGGAGGGTTTAAATGCAGAAATGCGAAGCTTGTGTTCTTGTTGAAGCCTTTGCATTAATTCTTTAGTAAAGCGAGTGATGTTTAAAGTCCGCATGAAATCAAAATGGCCTTTATTTACTTTACTAGCGCACATTGCTAGTCTTAATGTGAACAATTAATCCGTGCAAGTTAATCCGCTGAAAAAAATTGTTTGTCTTGGTAATCTTTAATCAAAATCTAAACATTTCCTTCCGCTCTGGAATGGCATTCCTTCTCTGATGACGTCATTTTGACAGCCTGGGCAGAATATCCTTAAAGGGGTCATATGATGCTATTTTAAAGATCACTATTTTGTGTATTTGGTGTAACAGAAGGTGTTGACATGCTTTAATGTTCAAAAAACACATTATTTTTCAAATACTGTACGTTATTGTAGGTCCTCTATGCCCCGCCTCTCTCAAACACTTCGTTTTCAACAAAGCCCCCTCCTTTGACAAGCACAGTCTGCTCTGATTGGCCAGCTGACCCAGTGCATTGTGATTGGCCGAAC
>NW_015506193.1:326170-346278 GCF_001515645.1 Sinocyclocheilus grahami | reverse complement strand
GTGGTTGACTCTTAATCTCTTTGGATCTGAGACTTTAGTCTTTGCAACTTTACAGATCTTCTTTATGCACCAAGAGCTTGTAACACTCCAAAGAGAAAGGAAAACTTGAAATCGCATCATATGACCCCTTTAAACACACCCCTCCAACCGTTAGATTGTTTTGAGTGAGAGACAGAGAGGAGGAGCGCAAAAAAAAAAACCTCTAATAACCCTCAAAAATAATGCCCTCTATTCAATATTCTGTTTCAGTTGGAAATACATCACTACACTGAAATATAGTCGGCAGCAACTTCCGGTCAGCCGTTTTTAGCGGCGGGACAAATGGGTCATAATGATTGACAGCAGCTCACTGATGCCCTCTATACATGTTATGTTGAAAATCACCTGGAATATTCCTTTAAAACTGACCGTCTTTCATGCACATTGTTTCTCTCAGTTCTCTGGGTGCTGTATGGAACTGTGAAGGGTTTGTAGTTTGATTCATTGACTGCTCCTTTTCACTCCATATGTAGCTGTTTCATACAGTGAGCAATGGTTTCCTTCAAGAAGTTTCTACTTTATTTTTCAGTTGACCAGATGCAACACATATTTTGTGATTTTTATGAATGAAGAAAGAACTGGCTGATTGATTTTCAGCCCTGATGGCAAGAAGGTCAGACCGAGAATAGAAAGGATGTTTGTGGATGTGTTTTGAATGAACATCTTATTGCGATCATCTAAAGGTGCTTCACGTCACTGTCAGATGAGAGTGAATATGAAGAAATGTATGTGGCAGTCGTTGGCTAATGTTTAGAGAGTCGGACTTGTAACCCAAAGGTCACGGGTTCAAGTCTCAGTACCAGCAGGGATTGTAGTTGGGGGGGAAGTGAATACTCTCTTCCACCTTCAATACCACAACTGAGGTGAGACTCTTGAGCAAGTCACTTTTACTTTCACTTTCTTTCCTAGTTTAGAGTGGTGTTGAAGCATTTACAGTATACCAGTGTGCTATATGAGATTTGCTAATAATATGCATCATTTTACCTGACAGCTGTAAGGCCCTGATGATCTGCATTGTGGCACATGGTTTTTAGTTATTGCAGTAATAAATCCACGACACACACAGCTAATACGATGGATTGTGTTTACTAAAACACTCGTGCATGCACACAACAACTACAGGTCCCGGTTTGGGACATCTACTACAGTTATCACATAGAAAAAATAAGCTATTGAGTTTACAGGAGCTGAATGTGTGTCCATGTTCATCTAAGAAGCAAAACCAAATTCAGTGGCCTTGTTTAAATAACATTATCAGATGATAACTGCAGACGTACAGTAGCAGCTGAAGAGTGTTTTCATTGTGCTGATAAGGCAACATTCTCTGGAAAGAACGCAGTGTTTTCTCCTCAATCTGCAAGGAGCGATGCTAAGCGATGGTGCTTTGGAAAAAAGATAGTTAAGAGACTACAGGAGAACAATCAATGAAGCTGAAGAGCACTAATGTCATTAGAGGCTTTATATTTGCCGCAGCTGTTTTTACGTGATGTAATGAATTTTTCATACTGTTGATTTAATTATCTCAACCATCCCCTTTTTCTGCATATGTAATCCACAACAATCTTGATGCTTTTCCATTATTAAAACAAGTCATTTATTCTTGATATTCTGTTCTTGTGACTTGTGACTGTTCTCTGTTCATTTCACTTGCAGTTGTAAATGCAGTTCTTTCTTTTCTTTCTTATAGAAAATTTGTAAGGTAGGTTTACTCTTTGGTTTTACGTTATATTTTCTGGGGGGAAAACATATTTAACTGTAAGTCTAGCTAGGACAAAAGCTGTTTTAAAGGCAAGGAAACATCAAGTATTGATTTTGGTAATACAAGTTAATCGATAACAGCAATTTGTCAGTTCAGTAGTTTAGCAGTTAGTGTTTTTCTGTCTCTTCGTGTGATCTCAAATGGACTGAATGACGGTCAGATCTCTGTGGACCTTATCAGACTCCTTCATACAGAAATATCACTCAGTTATTATAATTAATGCCAAAATGAATGGTAAACTGTAACTTGACATTCATATCCTACTGCCGCACAAAAGCAAATAAATAAATAAAAAATTATGTCTAAAACAGCTTTTGGTGACAAATCTAACATGCCTAAGACTTAGACAGTATTGCATATATTCCTCATATGATTGTGGGATTGATAATTGCCAAAAATAATGCGATTTCTCTTATTTCTTCTACAAAGTCAGAAGAGCTTATTGGCAGGTTCATCACTAAAGAACAAACTCAATAATAGCTCACGATAATATTTACATAAACCTTTTTTATAAAATGTTGTAAATAAATGTCAACAACAATCACTTTCTGAATCACCAGTTTCTCCTTATCTTTTTTTTTTATTAGTTAATGTGTTTTTGTTATTACAGTGTCTTTACTTTTATCTCGCTTATATTTAATCTGGCATTACTCTTTACTCCATTTTATCTGAATTACATGACAATCAGTAATCACGTAAACTGAGCAGAGATTGTCACATATCAAAATATTGTGATATGATCTGCAATGACTAATGTGATCATTTCCTTGATATGAGGCTTTGCAAACTAGATGAAGGAAGTACTTTAAAAAGTCCTCTTGCAAGTTCTTGTGTTTATTTAGCAGAGGTTTCATGCTGATGAAAACAGAAGCTAAAGATGAAAAAAAGTGCGTGTATTGACACTGAAAATGCTTCTGTCACACAAAGACAAACATGACAGGTAAAAATCGGCCACTATCCAGCTCCATGTCATCTTCACGTAACAAATGACACTTTGTTACACTGAATTTCAGAAGTATCCTAATGGACAGTTGCATCAGTTGTTTACCACCAAATTTCCGTCAGGAGCCAATGGCAAGTTGCATCATTGCCAATCGCTGTTAATGATGAGGACTTGCCACCACATGTTTTCTGAACAAAGCCCGCCATCCATTAACTCCAGAGGAATTTGAACAAACAACAGTCCAAGCTACGATATCAACACGATTCACGGAGGAGCTGCAGCTTCACTTCTTATTTCACCCTAATTTGGGTGTCAGCTGAGACAAAATACATGAGATGAGCTGAAGAATAAACTGGATTCCAGTGTATGAAGGTCAGATGGAATGGATAAACATATTTGAATAGAGGCTGCGTTTAAAGTTCCTGTATAGTTGGTATGAATGGAACTTTTATCTGAACAGTCAATTATTGAGCTCAGTTAAGTAGACTTTTCCTTTTGGTTTGGTTTGATTTGGTTTATTTTTGCTGTGTTGCTTTAATTAGCTTGCTGTTTTCTCTGAAAAAGTAGTACTTTTAAATTCTTCTCAGTAAAAGCTCCAGATCACTGTTAAAAGTGAAAAGTTGAAAAGACTTCTTAAAGACTTGATGTAACTTTAGTGACATATCTTTTCTTCTGTATTGATGTAGATTTTATTTGAGATGAGTTTATTTGAGATTATTGAAAAAGAAAAAAATGTAGGGCAAGCAGTCCATTGGTTGATTGGATGGATCTGAATGTGAACTTGCAGTCGATTGTAAGAAAGGAGTGAACAAAATTATCGTTAGCAGAGGTTTCATGCTGATGAAAACAGAAGCTAAAGATGAAAAAAAGTGCGTGTATTGACACTGAAAATGCTTCTGTCACACAAAGACAAACATGACAGGTAAAAATCGGCCACTATCCAGCTCCATGTCATCTTCACGTAACAAATGACACTTTGTTACACTGAATTTCAGAAGTATCCTAATGGACAGTTGCATCAGTTGTTTACCACCAAATTTCCGTCAGGAGCCAATGGCAAGTTGCATCATTGCCAATCGCTGTTAATGATGAGGACTTGCCACCACATGTTTTCTGAACAAAGCCCGCCATCCATTAACTCGTTCTTCACAAAGCCAGTAAATATGTTATCTTTTCTATAAAACCAATAATATGCAAATGTCTCTTCTGCCAGAGAACCATTCAGACCATACATTTCCATACTGGCCTTTAGTCTCCAGAACACTTGGCTCTGATTGGCTCCTGAAACTCGTGGTGGTGTTGAATCATGGAAGTGAATGTGTCGTTAAAATGAGCTGTCAGTCCCACAACAAACTTCATATAAGCTCTTGCGGCTGAAGAGCATCTCTGAGACCACAGTAACTCATGAAAGGTAAGAGATGCTGCATATAAACTGCTGAAAAGTTTCTCTGCATTCAGATTTACTGACAGAATAAATGATACAACTGATACATTAAGACAGTTGAGCTGTACTGAAACTTTAGACTGAGGCTGCTGAATAATCCAACTTAATCAAACTTTATTGTTCTGTAGAGCTGCTTTACAGTTAAAATTGAAATCGTAATGATATTTAATATGACAGATTCCTGAACATGAAGAACTTTCTGAAGCTGCTTTGAGACTATCTGTAATGTATAAAGTGCTATAAACGTGACAAATCACACTAGTTTATATCACAAACTCATATATTTACAGTATTTATACTCGGTATAAACGATACTCAAATTTAAACAGTTCTACAGAAGTTTGGGCCAACTGTCACATAAGGCTGTGTTTTATATCTTGTTATATGTTCATATTTTGTGCATCATTATTATGCCGTTTAAATTGAGTTAAAATACAGTGAATAGAAGATTTGAGTCCTTTAAATATTATTTCATATTTGAAACAAAGATATTCTTCTGAAATCAGTGTAAAAACAACAACAAAAAACAGTAAATTTCTGCTACCATGCCCTACTGTAGATGGCAAAATCATTAAGGTTTGACTGAGGAACATACATTTTTTTTTAAATTAGTATAGAAAGTGAGTATTCTTCTAAAAGAAATTCAGAAAGCCTGTTGTTGCATTATGACAAGATGTTGATGCAGATGTGTGCTTTATTTCAACATGTATTTGAGCTTCAATTATTAAATCTGTGTGAAACAGCCATACTGAAAAGAGTTTGATCAGCAGAAACAGTGAAGTCCCCTCATGAAAGTTATTATCATGACAAAAGTGAAAGCTGCGCCTAGAGACATTGATGTGGCATTTTGGATGACGCAAATGTTAACGAGGGCCAGAGAAGCATTGTTCAGTTTGGTTGCATTTAATCACTGTTTGTGTGTTTCAGCAGTTGCACTCTTAAAAATAAAGGTGCTTCAAAAGGTTCTTCAAGCGATGCCATAAAAGAACCATTTTTGGTTCCACAAAGAACCATTCAGTCAAAGGTTCTTTAAAGAACCACCTCTTTCTTTCCTTTTTATAATCTGAAGAACCTTCTTTCGCCCCAAAGAAACTTTTGTGAAACAGAAAGGTTCTGCAAATGTTAAAGGTTCTTTATGGAACCATTTAGACAAAAAGGTTCTTCTATGGCATCGTGAAGCACCTTTATTTTTAAGAGTGTGGTCTCAGCACAAGGAGAAGACGATGGCAATCCTAGAGCTCTTCAGATTAATCAACTCCTCTCTGCTCATCAGTCAGCGGCCTCTGAACATCTCATCGGCCGAGAAGACTGTGTACCACAGCTGCACAGATATGCCTGCCATCCTCATCTTTTACTTGGTGCTGCAGTTCATCAACATGTTCCTGGGCATCCCGACCAACATCATGGTTTTGTGGCTCATTCGTAAGAATAAGGGCGACTCGTCTACCTCAGACATCTTCATCGTCCACCTGGCCGTACTGGACATGTTCTTCTGCCTCATTCCTCCGCTGGAGCTGGCCAACATCGTCTATCTGACCACCAGCAGCACCTGGTACGTCCTGCGCTTCTTCTACGGCATCAAAGACTTGTCGCCGCTCTTCCTGTCCTGCATCTGTCTGGACAGATATATGGCCGTCCTGCATCCCATCACCTTCACCAAACTCAAAGACAAGAGGCATCGCTCTGTCTGCGCTGGCGTCGTCTGGTTCATCACTTTGGTCTATGCCGCAGCGAAGTGTGTTGGAAACATCCCTAACTTTGAGAAAGTGTTCACAGTCATGATCCTGGCAGCGTTCGCATTCATGCTGTTTTGTAACATCTCCGTTCTCTGGGCTCTGAGACAGTCGGCTCCAGGTCGAGATGAGAGACATCCGGTCAAGAAGAAAGCCTTCAAAATGGTCCTCATCATCTTGGCCATCATTGTGTTTAACTACTTCCCGCCAGTGGCTCTCTTTCCCTTTCGAGAGTATTTCTCTCCAGATGTCTTCCGCTGTTATATCCACTACATCGCCTTTGGCTTCATGGACATCAGCAGCAGCATCCAGCCAGTTCTGTATCTGTCGCGGGAGAAGCTGCCCAAAACCCTGCGCTGCTGCTCTAAAAACACTGAATGTACTGATGATGCTGTTTACACCGTCTGAATCACCCCTCCTCTATCTGTTCTCTCTCTCTCTTGTATGGTGTTTGAATGTCTCTTACTCAATATTCAAGGTAAAGGAGTTTGTGCTGATTTATAAGGGGGGTTCAGCCTCTGTCGCCAGGAAGTCTATTCCTTATATGGATATGTTTTTCTGTATATGTGGCAATTTTATACAAAACACATGTTCTTGGGAAAAACATCCTGTATGGGTATGTCCCCCTATCCTCATTGGTTAAGAGGGTGAAAACTCCCCTCGACATGCCTATATAAGATCTGTATTTCTGTGAATAAATTGAAGTATTGAGAATACATGGACTGTGTGTTTTCTTACTTCCCGGCCGTATTTATTTACACTTGGAGAGACTGAGAAGATTTCACGGTGGCAAAGAGATATCGAGGGACCAAATTGTTATTTTTATTAACAATGGGGAAACATCAAATTCTCCAAAACTGGTCGTCAAATTTCATCAGGTCGATTAAATTTCATATTTGAAATCAACAATGAAATCTGACAACAACTGTATCATAAAAGTCGTTTATTTTGCTCAAATAGCGTTAAAAAAGCTTATTATTCAGGTTAGATAGGTCAGTGCGCAGTCCTAGGCGCACGTCTCAGATGGCAGCTGCAGACTTTACCAATTAGCGATTGGCTTTTTTGCTCAAAAGGCGGGGCTTCGTTCGATAGAGCGGCCATATTGAGCGTTGCATTTTTCCCCATTCAAAACTATACGACTGACACTTCTTGGGTATTCTATAGTCTTTGCTATGGTCACAGTAGTAATTTAGCAGACACATATTCACATTGTTGTATAATAGGTTTAGAGGGAGCTAGGGCAGACAACAACACATTACAAAAATTAACGACGGTTCATTTTCGTAAGGTAAAAATAAGACTCATTATAATGCAATATGTTCAGTATTAGGATTTTAATATCAATATCGTAATGATGTAATTGTTATTGTAATAATTTTGAAATAGGCATTTTAGAAAATATCAGGAGAAATGAAGAGACTGAAAAGGAAAATGGAAGTGAAGGTGCAGTTCAGGAGAGAACTTTAAATTATTTTGCATGTCCCCAGCCTAAGGATTTAAACATTTTTTAAGTGATGACCATAAAAAATTTCAGAATTTGTTGTGGGTGTATGGTATGGCCATCATGGCCTGGATGAGTGTGAGATTTCCCGGCCTGAAATTTTGTCCCAGTCCACCCCTGACCACAAATACGATTAGAGGATGATTACAGCTGTCTACTCTCGTCCTCATTCAAGGAGAGGCGTCTGGCATCTCAAACAAACAAACCGATCGGCGAGACTTGCTGTTTGAAATCGAGGGAGGAGTTGAAAACAGCAGTCGTAGCCTACTTTCTGATTGCCGCAACTCTCACGCAGTGTTTGTTGTCTTTATTGCAGATGAAGTTGGTTAGATATATTTGTCAAATACACAAACATTTTATTTACATGGTAACTGTTGTGTATTGGTGTGACGTCATCACGTAAGAGGGAGTAGTAAAAGTGGATGGCAAGTTCAATCAGGCATCTGTGTGGTTTGATCTGATATAAATAGTGAGTTTATGGCGACAAGGATGGGATAACAAAGACTGACTCCTTAGTTAAATCTGAAAGTGAGTCAGGCGTGCGTCACCCTGAGGAGTTTATTTCAGCTAATTAAAAAGGATGTTTGTGTGGAGAATTAGAAACCGTGAAGCATGTAGTAATGGAGTGTGAAATTCTTCGTGCTGCAAGAAACCGCATGTTTTCTGATCTGTTGGAATCCGGAGTCTCATCTTTATCTTTAAAATCAATTCTTGAAAATAAGGAATATGAAGCAACAAAGGTTGTTATCCGTTTTTTACTCCACACTGGTCCTTATTTGAGGATTTAATCTATGAGATGGAGTTCTTCAGATGAACTGGGGAGGGCAGCAATACGCCTTTGAAGCGTCTAAGCTGCCGCAAATCATACAAGAAGAAGAAGAAGGGAACAGTCAGGGGATCTTTGAATCACCAAGATGTTGTGTATTGCTGAGAAGTCATCACGTAAGAGGTGGTTGTAAAAGTGGATGGCAAGTTCAATCAGGCGTCTGTGTGGTTGTGGTTTGATCAAATAGTGAGTTTATAACAATGGCGACAAGGATGGGATAACAAAGACTGACTCCTTAGTTAAATCTGAAAGTGAGTCAGGCGTGCGTCACTTTGAGGAGTTTATTTCAGCTAATTAAAAAGTTTAGCTTCGAGATAGGCGCACGCGTCAAAGATGGATGTTTCACACCCCAAATTTGACTGCTACAGCGATCCAGCCACATTAGGTCCGTGGTGGACAAGATGGCTAAATGCTTTTGAACTCTTTGCCGATGGGAAAGGTTTGATCCTGACTGACGATGCATCTGTTGCCACAAAACAAAGATATTTTCTCCACACTCGCTGACACGGGAGGGCCAACGGACTATGAGCAAGCAGTGACAGCACTAAACGCATACTTTGTGCCTCAGGTAAATATGGCGTTTGCAAGACAGACATTTTATCACCTCAAGCAGAAAACGGGACAGACTGCAACAGTTTGTCACATGTTTAAGGCAAGCGGCCAAGGATTGTGACTTTGGAGCTGATAAAGACAATCAAATAAGGGATACTGTTTTGAGCAGATGCAATTTTTAATATGTGCGTAGAAAGCTGCTGGAAGAAGGCACTGATCTGACGCTTGCTCGCACCCTAGAAATTGCAGCGCAGTGTGAACGTGTTGAACTGCAGATGGCAGCGTTGCACATCTCTCCAGAATCTGAGATAAAAGAGACGGTGAGTCTTGTGTCCAAAAAAGGTGCGAGAGATCAGAAAAAACAGATGCAATACAGTAAAGGAAGAACAGATTCAGATAAAACTTGTTACAGATGCGGACAGACAGGTCATTTTGCGAAAGATTATAAATGCCACACACGTGGAAAATAATGCAGGAAATGCAATGGGAAAGATCATTTCGCAAAAATGTGTAAAACAAAAGACAGTTCAAAACAGACAATAAAAAGAGTTGACTCAGAAGAGAATAATCAAGACTTTGCATTTGTTGTAAAAGAAGATAGCAATATGGACAGAATAACTTTCTCAGTAGGGGGCATCAAACTACCAATGTTGGTTGACTCAGGAGCAACAAGCAACATAGTAGATGAAAGAACATGGGAAATGCTAAAAGAAAAGAAGATCAAATGCAGTTCAGCCAGGTCAGACAAGAAACTGTATGCGTACTCGTCAAGTGAACCCTTGCCAGTCAAAGGAATTTTCTGATGTGAGGTAGGAATTGGAAAACGCAGTACAACGGCAGAGTTTACAGTTATTTGTGGGCGTGGGGAGCCACAGCTCGGAAAAGACACAGCAGTTAAATTAGGAGTGCTGAGGATTGGAGCTAATGTGGCAGTGAGTGATTTGAAGTCCATGATACGACAACAATACCCCAAATTGTTCAGCGGAGTAGGCAAATTGAACACAAAACAGATCAGCCTGCATATAGACAGCACAGTGACACCTGTTGCACAGCCCCTGAGGCGTGTTCCATTCCACCTCAGAGAGGCTGTTGAGAAAAAAATTAATGAACTGCTTAACATGGACATTATTGAGAAAGTTGATGGAGCAACTCCAGTAAACCCAGTTGTCATTGTGCCCAAAGCAAATGCAGAAATAAGGATGTGCTTAGACATGAGGCAGGCGAACGCTGCAATCATTCGTGGGAGGTTTCCAATTCCCAGAGTGGATGAACTGTTGCAGGGAATGAAAGGATCAGCCATATTCAGCAAACTAGACCTGAAGTGGGGGTACCATCAGTTAGAGTTGACCCCTGAGTCGAGAGACATCACAACCTTTGCCGTTCACAATAGCATATATAGATTCAAAATACATTTTTTGATATTTGGAGTTTCCTCTGCAAGTGAGCAGTACCAACACGAAATAGCAACGGTTCTAGCTGGCATTGAAGGAGTAGAGAACATATCCGGTGACATAATCATCCATGCACCTGACAAAGAGTCTCATGATGAAAGATTGCATGCAGTACCAAGGAGATTGGAAAGCTGCGACTTGACTCTGAATGTGGAGAAGTGCCAGTTTAACCTGGACAAGTTAGTGTTTATGGGCATGCTGTTGTCAGAGAAAGGCATTGGCCCTACAGCAGAAAGAGTGAGAGCAGTCGTGGAGGCAAGGGAACCTGAAAATGCTTCAGAGGTGAGAAGTTTTCTTGGTTTAGCTGGCTATAGAAGCTGTTTCATACCTCAATTTGCAAGTATCTCAGAACTTCTCCGCAGACTGACAAGGAAGGACGCCAAATTTCATTTTGGGACTGAGCAAAAGAAAGCGTTCAAAATTCTCAAAGATAAGTTGGCTGAATTCACAACACTGGCCTATTTCAACAAGGACGCTCCAACGAAAGTCATTGCTGATGCTGGACCAAAAGGCATCGGAGCAGTACTAGTGCAGGACCAAAGAGGAGGAATGGTTCCTGTCTGCTATGTGAGTAGGAGCTTGACAGAATGTGAACAGAGATATTCGCAAACAGAGCGCGAAGCACTTGCACTGCTGTGGGCACGTGAACGACTGCACCCATATGTGTATGGTTGGAAGTTTGATCTGGTCACAGACCACAAGGCATTGGAGGCAATTTACAGCCCTCGTTCAAAACCATGTGCACGAATCGAAAGGTGGGTCTTGAGATTACAGCCCTATGATTTTCGGGTGATTCATATACCCGGAACGCACAACATTGCAGATCCTTTGTCATGCCTACTGGGGCCATCGGCCAAAGGTGCGACCCATGCACATGAGGAATATGTGAGATTCATAGCTGTTTGTGCGACACCAAGAGCCCTGATCACCAAGGAAGTTGAGCAGATCTCAGCAAATGATGTGGAATTACAGAGACTGAAAACTGCAGTTCAAACAGGTTGTTTTGACGACTGCCCTGCATACAGACATATTGCAGGTGAGCTATGTGTCATTGGCCAAATAATACTCAGAGGGACAAGAATTGTTTTGCCACAGTCGCTGCGTGGAAGAGCGTTACAGTTGGCTCATGAGGGTCATCTTGGTGTAATAGGAACAAAGCAACACCTGAGAACAAAGGTTTGGTGGCCCGGAATGGACAGGGTTCGTGAGGGCATGTCATGGTTGTCTGCTGGTAGCGAGACCAGATGTTCCAGAACCTCTGTCACCCACAGTGATGCCTGAAGGGCCCTGGCAAAACTTGGCCACAGACTTGCTTGGTCCTTTACCTGATGGGCATTCGATCCTGGTCATTGTTGACTATTACAGTAGGTACTACGAATATGCAATCCTCAAATTCACAACTGCAGAAAAAGTGATTGACAGTTTGGAGGACATTTTCAGTCAGCATGGACTTCCCTTAACAATCAGGTCAGATTGTGGGCCGCAATTCAAGTCCAGTCAGTTTCAAACGTTTTTTCAGGAAAACGGAATCCACCACATTAAAACAACCCCAAAGAGGGCGCAAGCAAATTGGGAAGTGGAAAGACAAAATGCATCACTTATGAGACGTGTACAAATTGCCCAAGCTGAAGGCCAGGACTGGAGAAAAGAGCTACGCAAGTATGTGACCGTCTACAGATCCATACAACACTCCACAATGGGCAAAAGCCTAGCAGAACTTCTTTTTCAGAGGAAGGCAAGAGGAAAGTTACCAGACATTGCAACACCCCACAGTGACCTGGAAGCTCGAGACAGGGACGCAGAGCAAAAAGGAAAAGCCAAAATATACACAGACAACAGACGGAATGCAAAGACATCTGACATAAAGGTTGGAGATCAAGTGCTTGTGAGGCAAGACAAAACAGACAAGTTCACAACAACATTTCACAACAAAGTCATACACAGAGAAGGTAACAGTGTTATTGTTCAGTCACCCACTGGAGCGAAATATGCTCGGAACACAACATTCGTCAAGAAGTTTCATTCAATGGAAACACCAACAGTGAATCGTGATATGAAATGTGCTCAGAAGCCACATTCAGATGAGGAACAAAAAGGAATTGCAGAGGAATGCAAAATGAACTGTGAAACAATTCAGGAAGAGGAACAAACTCCTAAACCGTGCAGGCCTCAGCGACAAATCAAATTTCCTGAAAGACTTAGAGACTATGTTATTGAGTGACTAATGAGATTCAAATGCTGAAAAAAAGAGAGAACATTTAAGTTTAATGAGTTCCAAGGACATTAAAGGTTATGTTAGTAAAAAAACAAACAAAAAAAAAGGTCCCAAATGAGTTGGTTCATGGTTCAATGTATTTGTTTTAAAAGCATTGGGATGTTCTATGAAGTTGTGAAGAGCTGATAAGAAGAAAAAAAAAGTTGTTACATGTCTTGAATATTCTGAAATCTGTGAGTTGTAAGAAGATGTGAATGAGAATGTGTTAGATAGGGTAAGTTCATATTCAAGTAGAGGGGGGGTGTTGTGTATTGGTGTGACGTCATCACGTAAGAGGGAGTAGTAAAAGTGGATGGCAAGCTCAATCAGGCATCTGTGTGGTTTGATCCGATATAAATAGTGAGTTTATAACAGTAACAGAAAGCATTTTCATTCAATAATTTATGTACTGCTTAATACGGCGCCTGTATGTTCAAGAATAAAGTTAAACAAAACAAGCTTGTGCTAAATATCAATAAAATGGGGTCTATATTTTTCCGCTTTATTTAGATAAACATGACATAAATAAATTCCTAAAAAAATTATAAATATATTAAGTTTACATAAAAAGGTTAAAAAATAAATATATATAAAACGCACGTCAGCTGTTTTTTAAGATCTCATTGCATAACGAACATAAAATACTATTGATCATATCAATCAATAATAATTCACAAAGAAAAAGATAGTATACATGTAAAGTCAAATTAAATGGGGGAAGTAATTGTAGAGGTCTATAGTTCTGCCTACGGCTTCTTGCATTGTTTCAATATAAATTGAATAATATTAGGTTTCTTTTCAGATCACTTGCATTTAGGGATGTAAAACTTGCCTTAATATGAGAATATTTAATATAAAAAAATATGATTTGTGTCTGTGTAATTTTTCCCAAAGTAAAATATATAATACCGACGTTTGTCTTTTTTATTGCAGAACAACTACTTGCATTGCATGTAAATATACACAGAGAATTTATCATCGTTATCATACAAATCAAGAAAAAAAGTCTACAGTTGCTGCAAGCTAGCCTCCCAACCATTTAAAGCAGATGTAGAATATCGTTCGCAAAAGAACCTGACTGTTTTTACCCCTGTTTGTTGTTAAAAAATTATGTAGGAGCAGTAATAGATTAATTTATGACAAGAGTGCACCTCAAAACATATGGAGCTCTGACCTTTGTCACAAAAATTCTATTAGTTTCCTTTTTTTCCTATCACATGTTTTAGTAATGAGCAAAGGGTCTGAATACTTAGGACCATGTGATATTTCAGTTTTTCTTTTTTAATAAATCTGCAAAAATGTCAACAATTCTGTGTTTTTCTGTCAATATGGGGTGCTGTGTGTACATTCATGAGGAAAAAAAATTAACTTAAATGATTTTAGCAAATGGCTGCAATATAACAAAGAGTGAAAAATTTAAGGGGGTACTTTCCGTACCCACTGTATATTATATATCATTTGAAAGCTTAAAAATCTCAAAATTCATCCTGTGAAAACCGTTTTGAAATCAGACATTGTGTTACCATAGAAATGGACCTTAAAATATTTTAGTGGGCTCCTTCCCCTTACAAAATGTATTAAGGTCTTTTGGAATCAAAACTTTTTAGAATCTTGACCAAATACATATCACCGGAAAGGTCTGAGCCTCAAGATTCCATATCTGGTGGTATCATATTTTGTGATAGGGGTAACACTGAGAGAAACTTATACATATGTGACAGACAAATGCATCAAAAAAATTCAATGGGGTTGAAAGCTTAAAAATCTCAAAATTCATCCTGTGAAAACCGTTTTGAAATCAGACATTGTGTTACCATAGAAATGGACCTTAAAATATTTTAGTGGGCTCCTTCCCCTTACAAAATGTATTAAGGTCTTTTGGAATCAAAACTTTTTAGAATCTTGACCAAATACATATCACCGGAAAGGTCTGAGCCTCAAGATTCCATATCTGGTGGTTTTTATATTTTGTGATAGGGGTAACACTGAGAGAGAAACTTATACATATGTGACAGACAAATGCATCAAAAAAATTCAATGGTTGGAATCAAAACTTTTTAGAATCTTGACCAAATACATATCACCGGAAAGGTCTGAGCCTCAAGATTCCATATCTGGTGGTATCATATTTTGTGATAGGGGTAACACTGAGAGAAACTTATACATATGTGACAGACAAATGCATCAAAAAAATTCAATGGGGTTTGGATGGCACCTGGTGGCTGTTTGTGGTATAACACCTAAACAAAATTGCATAGTAACCTCAATTGTTTTTTTTATATCAACTTCAAATTTGGAGCACAACTTATTTAAACATATAGCTTTAATTTTATGCCAAATTTGGATTAAAACCGATTTGGTAAAATATTTATTTGATACCAAATAAAATAAAAAAATAGTACAGTACATTTTCTTTACAGTAAATTTGTACAATAAATAAAAAAAAAATTTTACTTACATTTTTTTAAATGATTTCACTTCTGCAATAATCTACTGATTGTCTTTAAAAAGAGACCAACCTTAGGTCTGTATTCAAAGCCGTTCATGAATTATAAAAATTTAATATTTGAATAGTGTACTTTAAAGTCTATGTTCAAGGGGGGAGGGGGGGGGTGACAGTTAAGAGATTAAGGCATTTATGACTGTTGAAATCCAGTTAATAGGCACTGGAGGACAATGAGAAACTACACGAGCAGCTCATTTAACTCTGTAAAGTATGTGAAATCATAGTATAAAAAATTATTTTAAAGAAACAGTGTATTGATCCTTTAGACAAACCTTAAAAAAGTCTTAACACAGTTGAAAAAAACAGCATATGCTGGTTAGGTATGTTTTGAAGCATGGCTGCTGGTTTGTTACATTTTTTTAAATGATTTCACTTCTGCAATAATCTACTGATTGTCTTTAAAAAGAGACCAACCTTAGGTCTGTATTCAAAGCCGTTCATGAATTATAAAAATTTAATATTTGAATAGTGTACTTTAAAGTCTATGTTCAAGGGGGGAGGGGGGGGGTGACAGTTAAGAGATTAAGGCATTTATGACTGTTGAAATCCAGTTAATAGGCACTGGAGGACAATGAGAAACTACACGAGCAGCTCATTTAACTCTGTAAAGTATGTGAAATAATAGTATAAAAAATTATTTTAAAGAAACAGTGTATTGATCCTTTAGACAAACCTTAAAAAAGTCTTAACACAGTTGAAAAAAACAGCATATGCTGGTTAGGTATGTTTTGAAGCATGGCTGCTGGTTTGAGCTAGTTTAAGCTGGTCCTTAGCTGGTCATGTTCTGGTCCTAAGCAACTAGCTCCTGCTCAGGACCAGCTTAAACCAGCTCATGACCAGCTTAAATCAGCTCAAAGCCATGCTTCAAAACATACCTAACAAGCATATGCTGTTTTTTCAACAGGGCAGAGACTCAAATTGAGCGAAAATATGCAATTTGGTGAAGATGCCGATACGTTTAGGGACAAAAAGTAAGCTGAAATTCTGATGTTTATGTAAATCAATGAGATCTTTATTTTATAAGAGTGTAGCAGATACATAAAATGTAAAATGATATACTTTCAATAATATTCCAATATTATTCCAATAAAATGTCTTAGTAAGATGATATTTAAATTATCAAAACATATAATGCAATGCAATTCAATGATGACTGAGATTAACTAAACACTCCTCGAAAGATCTGAGATGTTTTCAAGGCTTGGGAAGATCAATCCTCCACTAAGGAACAGTGAAAGTAAAGGTTCTGGAAACAAACGTTCCTCAAAACCCTGAAGATCATATTTAAGACACTGATGTTTCTATAAAACGATGTCTGAATAATGAAGTAAAGCAAAGCTGCTACAGTCCAGTAAGTGTTTATCTTGACATATTACTAACAATATCAAAGTTACGGTCACGTTTTGACAAAAATCAGTAAAGATTCGACAGCAAACAGACACGTGAAGCACAAGCTAAAGGTGGACATTTGTACAATTATATTAAAGACCTTTTACTAGTAGATTGTGTGCGACAGGTTTAACAGCAAAGTTTGATCATGTTAATCATTTAGAGGCCTAGAAATTCATGGTGATACAGCATCTATATAGGATTAATATGACTGAGCTTAATGAACAGTGACACGGTATGGTCTTCAGTAATGATCACTGGAGCTCAAATACTACTAAATCTAAAGATTCAAACAGTACACTGACCTACTTAAAAAGCTTTATTCTGCCACTGAAGCTTTGAGTTAACATTTAAGAGGAGTTGAAATTATTCACATTAATTCACAATACAATAGAGAACATCTTATAGAAGGTGCTTAAGTTAAATTGCATTTAATCTAAGATGTGCTTACATCATAACTGATATTTAACAAACGAGGTCATACAGGACGACAGCATTCATTTCTAATGAACATAATTCATACAGTCACAGACACAAACACACTGTCTAAAGGAATGAAGACCTATCTATATTATCAAACATCAGTACAGTATGTGTGCTGTGCAACGTGCCAAAAACTACCATGATAATGCCATGGTATTCCTTAAACATGAATATGACAACCGTTCAGTATTAGAGATGAACATCAGGGGCCAGTTGCATAAACATAGCCACTATGTTAAGACGGTGTCATAAGAACTAGTTTGACCAACTAGCAGTTAGCCAAGGGGTAACCAGTCTACCTTTTTGTAACTTATTTTAAAAAGTTATGACCAGACTTGATTAAAAAAAATTAGATGACTAACTTTTTGAGACTAGTCTAAGCAGTTTGTGCAACCGGCCCCAGATCTCATGATCCTTATAATTCAATGCATGTCAAAATTATATTTTCAATCACAGGAACCATCATTTCAATCAAACAGTCACTGTAGCCCAGCAGATTCAACATGTTTATTGTAAGATGCGATACTGAGGAACATGATGAGGAGGATGAATGAAGATGCAGGAACACGTTACGGTCTGGTCACCGTTACTCTGTGTCAAGCGCGGCAGCAGCGCTCCGGTCGCCTTCATTCTGGGCCGTCATGTGCAGTTTCTGGTGTTTCTTCAGAGACGACTGGTCACTGTATTTCCTGTCGCAGTGCGTGCAGCAATACAGCTTCTCTTTGGAGTGGACCAGCTCGTGTCTCTTGAGGTGTCCGGCCCGGCTGAAGCTCTTATCGCAGTGCGAGCAGGTGTGCAATTTCTCTCCGGTGTGTGTTAATTGGTGCAGTTTCAGGCTACTGGCCACCGTGAAGCGCTTCCCGCACTCACCACAGCCATACGGCCTCTCGCCGGTGTGCATGCGCTTGTGGATGGTCAGATGCCCAGCCTGGCTGAAGGTCTTGGTGCACAGCTCGCAGCGGTATGGCTTTTCGCCCGTGTGGATGCGGTAGTGTGTTTTAAGGTCACCCATACCGTTAAACCTCTTCCCGCACTGGCCGCAGGCATACGGCTTCTCTCCGGTGTGGACTCTCTGGTGGCTCCTCAGGTTTCCGGCGTTGGTGAAGGTTTTGCTACATACGGTGCAGGTGTATGGCCGCTCGCCCGTGTGGGTCCGTAGGTGGACTTTAAGCTGGTTGTGTTCATTGAATCGTTTGCCGCAGTGCGGGCAGCAGTACGGCCTCTCGCCTGTGTGGATCCTCTTGTGGATGCGCAGCTGGCCCTGGTGGCCGTAGCTCTTCCCGCACAGGTTACAGGCGAAGGGTCTTTCTCCCGTGTGCGTGCGCTGGTGGTTCTTCAGGAGATCGGCTCGGTCGAACCCCTTCCCGCACTGGCCGCAGATGTGCGTCTTCTCCGAGCTTTGAGATCTCAAGTGGACGCTGAGCGATGCTTCGTGCTTGAAGCTCTTGTTAAACTGACCGTAGGAATAGTTTGGTCTCAGCTCTTGTGAGTTTGGCGGCGACGCCATCATATGAAGCAATCCAGAAGATCCCTCATCGGACAGTCTGTCTGGATTGGACTCATCAAAGATGATATCGGGCTCTGGTGACTCCCGTACTTCCTCCTCCAACGCTGCATGTCTGCTGCACTCACCCTCATCAACATGATAAAGGTGTTTGTCTGACACTACTGTAACTTTAACGTCACAGTCATTAGAGTTGATCTCTGGCTCTAAAGGACGTTTGAATAAAGTGTGACGTTCAGAGTCAAAGTTCTCGTTAGTATCCTCTATTTTTATTTCTTTACTGGTGTATTTAGGAGAAGCATGAGGATTTGAAAGGTCAACGGCACATCCGTCCTCTGTGTCTGGGTCGGCCTTTACAAATAAATATGTTGTTGCACAGTCCTTGTTTAGTTGGAACGGCGTGACATCTGTGGTTTGTGATTTTGTACGGCTGCACAGTAAATCTCCAGCCATCTTCGTCTGATCATTGTATTCACTCATTTGAGCAGATGAAGTCTGGCTGAAAGTGTCTCTTGAAAAGTCAAGCTGAGCCACAACACAGTCTTCATCTTCTGCAACACACACACAAAAACATCTTGTTACTGGCCAACATGATATGTCCAAAATAAATCATGAGTAACAAAGAAAAACACGCTGATCTCCGAAGAGTTAAACTCTTGCAGAGGATTCAAATAGAGTTTACATAAAACCATAACTGGTTGAAATACATAACAGATTATAACAGACAGCAGTTTCATTTGATGGATTAAATGTTGCTGTCTGTTCCCAGATAGCACGTCTGCAAGATGTCTGTTAAAGATCTCTTCATCTGGAAAGCATCTGCTGTGTACAAACATCTGATAGACGTCTTTAAGATTTCAGTTTTACATACATTCTAAATCATAAACATCTTAAAGACATCTTCTAAACGTCTATTTGACATCTGATAGGAAACGTCCTATAGACGTATTGCAGATGAGCAAACACCCTAAAAAATACGTCTTGCAGATGTCAAATAGACGTCTCCGAGATGTACCTGTGCTATCACCTGTGTATCGTATTATACCAATTAAGAGAGTGGGCAAGGAATGGTCTGTGGAAGAAAGAGACATGCTAATGGACTGTTTAGAGGCTACCGATTGGTCGGTTTTTAAAGAGTCATGTTTTGATTTGGATGAGTACACCGAGGTGGTTACCTCATATATAAGTTTTTGTGAGACGGTGTGTGTACCTTCTAAGGCTGTTACCGTATATAATAATAATAAGCCATGGTTTAATAAGAAAATAAAAAAATTATGGAGGCAGAAGCATAAGGCATTTAAGAGTGGGGATAAAGAGCTTTATAAAATCATCAAAGGCGACTTTGAAAAAGCTGTTAAAAAGGCAAAAGGAAATTATAAGTGTACGTTAGAAAATAAGTTGAAGATCAATGACACTTATGGTGTATGGAAAAATCTAGAGCAGATCACGGGCTATAAGATAAAATCTCAAGTCATCTCTGATGATATTACATTGCCTGATGAACTTAATGCGTTCTACAGTCGCTTTGAAAATACAATGGAGGGACCGGTTGGTCAGCTGACGCTGCCCTCCTGGTCCTGTATTATAAGCCCTCCTTTTAAAATAGAGGAATATGAAGTCAGGAATCTGCTGCGGAAGCAGAACAGCAGAAAGGCAGCAGGCCCTGACTCCATATCATCTGCAACATTGAAGTGGTGTGCGTTCATCCTTGCCCCAGTATTCAC
>NW_015506193.1:265823-323705 GCF_001515645.1 Sinocyclocheilus grahami | reverse complement strand
GATATTACATTGCCTGATGAACTTAATGCGTTCTACAGTCGCTTTGAAAATACAATGGAGGGACCGGTTGGTCAGCTGACGCTGCCCTCCTGGTCCTGTATTATAAGCCCTCCTTTTAAAATAGAGGAATATGAAGTCAGGAATCTGCTGCGGAAGCAGAACAGCAGAAAGGCAGCAGGCCCTGACTCCATATCATCTGCAACATTGAAGTGGTGTGCGTTCATCCTTGCCCCAGTATTCACCGATATATTCAACTGGACGTTAAGAGTATGCAGAGTCCCAGTATGTTTTAAAGCAGCTGTTATAATTCCAGTGCCAAAAAAGTCAAATATTAGTTGCTTAGATGATTACAGACCAGTGGCCCTAACTTCAGTTGCTATGATTCTCACCAATTCGCCTACAAGACTAATAGGTCGGTTGATGATGCTGTGGCTCTGTGTATCCATTAAATTTTGTAACACCTTGAAGCCCCTAACACTTATGTCAGAGTCCTTTTTGTGGACTATAAATCAGCATTTAATACAATTATTCCAGTTAAACTTTTTGATAAATTAAAGCAATTGGGGATTCAACACTCCCTTGCTCTTTGGATTTTGGATTTTTTTGCAGGACAGAACACAAGTAGTTAAAATTAATAATATACTTTCAAGTCTCAAAACAATTAGTGTGGGGGGCCCCACAAGGATGTGTACTGTCACCATTATTGTACTCAGTGTACACCAATGATTGTGTTTCACATTGTAAATCAGTGCAAATTTTTAAGTTTGCACATGATACTACATTGATTGGTTTAATAACAAATAATAACGAATCGAATTATAGAAGGGAGGTTTCTACACTGTTCGAATGGAGTTGTACTCATAATTTGAAGGTGAATGTCCTAAAAACAAAGGAAACGGTGTTTGATTTTAGACGGAAGACAAATGCTGTTTTGCCATTGACTATTAATGGTCAGGACATAGAAAATGTTCAATGTTTTAAGTTTCTCGGGACTACTATCTCTGCAACGTTAAAGTGGGATGACAACCTAAGAGGCATTATTTAAAAAATCTCATCAAAGGCTTTTTTTTCTTAAGACAGCTTAAAAAGTTTGGCGTATCTAAAGTTGGTATGTTCAATTTGTATAGAGCTCTCATTGAAAGCATGCTGACTTTCTCACTTATAGTGTGGTTTGGCAGCTCCACAGTTCAGCAGAGAAGTCAGATTAGTAACATAACTCGGGCTGCTTCGAAAATTATTGGTTGTGATCTTCCCACTATTGACGAGATCTATGTTTCACTTTTGCAGAAAAAAGGTTTAACAATCCTGAAAGATCCCTTACATCCAGCCAGACACCTCTTTACGCCTCTTCTTTCAGGCAGACGCCTCAGAGCAATTAAAACTAAGTCTACACGTTTTTTGAACAGCACTTATTGTAGGATTGTTCATGCTCTTAATTCCTCTGGTGTCTATGCATCTGTATTTCACTCCTCATAATTGATAGGACATAGATAGTTGTGTATGTGTATGTATTTATATATTGTATGTATTTTAATGTTTGCTATTATTGTTGATGAGCTCACCAAGCAAAATTCCAAACAACAAGGGTGTTTGGCAATAAATAAATAAAATCAGGGTTATGATAGAGTGAATTGTTTTTCTAAGAAACCAATAGGTCACACGTTGTTATTTACATTTACTTGTATATCAGATGCGTTTGCAAATGATAATCACAGAAGGAATAACTCAAATGCACAGCTCTTATGTGCAACATTATCATTTGCACGCATTAACCAAAAAACAGCGCAGTGTATGCTAACAATGACATAATTTTCCAAATTGCACGCACCTGTTTTGACATAATTTGTCCTTTTATCTTTTGCACAAAGTCGTTTTCTCAGATCTTCATTTTCGGACTCAATTCGCTGAATTTTAAGCTGATACTCGCCGACTGTTTGCTCCACTGAATCCAGAATGTCACTGACGGTCGCGCGGAAGATTTCATTTAATGAAGATTCAAGAAAGGCTTTTAAATCGCCAAACTTCGCCATTTCAACAAATACACGGAGCCGCAGTGACCGCGAAACAACCCCGAGCGCCGCCGGACTCACCGCTGCCCCCTCAGGATTGGAAGAAACACACAGCTGCTCTGATTGCTTGTTTCGATATGCTTTTCTACGGTGACCGAGAAGTGCAAAGCAATTCAGAAAACATTATAACAAGTCAGAAACCACATCGACAAATCAGACAAACCGGAAGAGGTAGGTATAGTTTGAGACAGCTCCATTGGTTTGGGATTACTCACCGCTGACTGGACGAGACATCTGTCAATCACCGTATACAGAGAAGAACCAGCCGAAGAACAGTAGAGTCGTGGTAGAAAGTTTGGAGATGGTATTAAAGTAGCTCAGTTTAAATGTATTGTATGAATTGCCCTTACTATGGAATAAAAAATACGGGGTGTCTATTTACATTTAGTTAAAAGTGGCTGTAAATCATCAGCTCCAGTGGTGCAGATGGATACGCGTTTGCCGTTGGCTTTTTCACCAAACTTTTTTTTCCTCCCTTTCAAATCTCGTATTAGCAATGGATTCTATTTACACTAAGTGAAAATAGCAGTATTGTTTTGCAAATACCTATTTACACTATGTTAAAATAGCAGGATTTCTACTATCAAGTATACTACTTGTTGCAAATAGTGGCAATTATCTGCACTTCAGTATTGTAGTACATTATAAAACAGTATGCAATAATAACGTATTGAGTGTAAATTATCATTTTAATTTTAATTATTAAATGGATGCCACCTTATTGGTACAATAAAGCCCTCCCTACACCTACCCTAACCCTACCCGATACTTTATTTTCAACTTTTTTATTATTTCCTTAATTTTTATTGAAAATAAATGCCTTTACGATGTGATAAGAGATTTGAAAAGGGAGAAAAAAAAAGTTTGGCAAAAAGGCAAGATTGAACCCGGGTCGATCACCTCAAAAAGCCAACGACAAGCGCTTATCCATCTGCGCCACTGGAGCTGATGATTTACAGCCACTTTTAACTAAATGTAAATAGACACCCCGTATTTTTTATTCCATAGTAAGGGCAATTCATACAATACATTTAAACTGAGCTAATTTAATACCATCTCCGAACTTTCTACCACGACTCTGTTGTTCTTCAGCTGGTTCTTCTCTGTATACGTTGATTGACAGATGTCTCGTCCAGTCAGCGGTGAGTAATCCCAAACCAATGGCACTGTCTCAAACTATACCTACCTCTTCCGGTTTGTCTGATTTGCCGTTGTGTTTTCTTACTTGTTATTTTGTTTTCGAATTTGTCATTGTGTTTTCTGACTTGTTATAATGTTTTCTGAATTGTTGTTGTGGTTTCTGAATTGTTATTTTGTTTTTTAGACTTGCATTTGCGTTTGTAATTTGTTATTTTGTTTTCAGAATTGTGATTTGCTTTGCACTTCTCGGCCACCGTACTTTTCAGCGATTCTCCAAAGAATATTTCTGCATTCTGCTAACAGTTATCAGTAGCAGCAGCAGATTTACTTCAGATAATAACACGTTCACTCCTTTTAATTGGACACGGTCGGAGAAATGCGCTATTTCTCACTATATTTATTTTATTTTTTGCTCTTTTGTCAGGTTTACTTCATATTCTGAGTTGCATTATTTTTGTATTCATTTTGAAGAATACTGAATCTGTTTTTTTTTGTGTGTGTGAGTGAGATGAATTAATGCATATTCATATTTATTATAGAACTACAGTAACATCTTCTGATTTCTCTCAACATGGGGACAGGTATGTTGAGAGTAACTTGCGTTACTTATTTGAAAAAGTAACTCAGATATTCTCTTGTAAATTAAAAAGTAATGCGTTACTTTACTAGTTACTTGAAAAAAGTAATCTGATTACGTAACTCGCGTTACTTGTAATGCGTTGCCCCCAAAACTGAGTATAATATACCCTATAGTTGTAGAAAACTTTGTACAGTATTGGGTAAAGTAATTTGTTTATATTACTATAGTTGTTATGTTACCACAGCAACTATAGAATTACCACAACAAATTCCTTTAAGTATACTATAGTATGATTCAAAAACATTCAAAAACATAGTATTTACTATAAATTTCTATAGTATTTTTTCAGTCTCTTTTTGTTAGTCTTTGTCTCTGGATCAATGACATGACAACACAATTCATAGAAAACTATCCATACAGTGACTTTTCTGTGGTTAACATTTTTGTGAGTTATACGCTACTGACATATTTTAGGATAATGTGTTGCTCTCCAGAGTCTTGGGACTGGCCATCAGATGTTTCCCCGCTCAGAGAACAGCGGTGCGTGTGGATGGATGGATGATGGATGGAGAGTCCTTACAGGTACCAGTTTTACCTGCTGACTGAGGAATGTTCGTCCGTCAGGTGGGCGGGGCGCTCAGGTGTCAGGTGTCAGGTGTCTTTCGCTTTTGCCAACAGCCAATCGTATGGTCATTTCCCTGTAGACGCGCATCGGTTTTCAATTCGTAGTATTTTCACAGATGTCTCGCAGAAAAAAAAGCCGGTGAGTGAAAATTGTCCGGTGCTGAATGAGCGCGCATATTTTAGGATAATGTGTTGCTCTCCAGAGTCTTGGGACTGGCCATCAGATGTTTCCCCGCTCAGAGAACAGCGGTGCGTGTGGATGGATGGATGATGGATGGAGAGTCCTTACAGGTACCAGTTTTACCTGCTGACTGAGGAATGTTCGTCCGTCAGGTGGGCGGGGCGCTCAGGTGTCAGGTGTCAGGTGTCTTTCGCTTTTGCCAACAGCCAATCGTATGGTCATTTCCCTGTAGACGCGCATCGGTTTTCAATTCGTAGTATTTTCACAGATGTCTCGCAGAAAAAAAAGCCGGTGAGTGAAAATTGTCCGGTGCTGAATGAGCGCGTTTTTTTTTTTTGCGTTGACTTTTGTGTGTCATTTGAACCGAAGCTGTACTTGCAAAATGCAAAAAATGCTGTTGGACTTGTTTGCGAAGGATTTTTTTGAAAACGGCCGTCGCATCAAGTCGGGCAGCACGGATTTCATTAATTCATTTTATAGATCTGATTCACGTAAAGATGAAGTTGAAAAGAAAATCGGTTCTGACAGAGACTCGGTAATCTAGTGTGATGTATTTGTTTTTAATTCATTTGCTCTCTTGTTTGTGTGTAACACTTTTCAAATGTACCATTTCATAGACTGTCCATTTAACTGCTGTGACCTGAATGCATAATAATATCATGCTTTTTGTATCATCTCAGTGCCCTTTAACTTTTGAACTTGTATGAATGTCATGAATGGTGTTTAAAGTGTTTTGTTTTGTTATGTTATTGTTTAAACACATTCTGATCTTCA
The DNA here is from genome assembly GCF_001515645.1 of Sinocyclocheilus grahami. Taxonomy (NCBI): domain Eukaryota; kingdom Metazoa; phylum Chordata; class Actinopteri; order Cypriniformes; family Cyprinidae; genus Sinocyclocheilus; species Sinocyclocheilus grahami. Next base: position 318,337 of record NW_015506193.1, on the reverse strand, counting down.
CAGATGATCAGATGAAGATTAAAATGTGTTGTAACGAAACAGTTTATGTCAACTGGACTGTGAAAGTGTCAGAAACATGAGACGCCTTAGGAGGCATTTTCATATTCATGTTTTCTACAGCACAGGAAGTGAGAGGTGATGTGAGGAGCAGCAGGAAATGATGTGCTGATCTATAATCTATTACTGTTGGAGGGTCAGTTTATGTTTCATCTCAGTGTCTCTCTGTCAGGCTTAGATTGTGTTTATCTGTGCTAATGGTGATTATAGTGATTCTAACTGCAAGGGGGAAAAAACTCACTGAGTTTCACTGTCTTGCAGTATCTGTCTTCGTCTCGCCCAGCACCCTCAACTGTCTCTCTCTCTGTGTCTGTCTGTCTCACTTTCTCTCTCTCTGTGTCAGTGGAGGTTGTTTGTGGTCAGGAAGTGTAAATGTGCCTCAGTGCTGCTTGAGCAAAAGTCATTGCAGAGCACATCCGCTCTGTGTGTCTTTAAAAGTGTACAGAAGGCTTCACTGAAGGACACGGCTGAGGTGAGCTCCATTCTCTACATTGGTTTTCAAATGTAAATCAAATCATTGATTTAGTCGTGTGCTGTTTGTTAGGAGAATGTGAACATGCAAACCAGGCATGTTGCTTATGGAGGACTCCATTGCCTTATAAATGACATGTAAAGAATGTATTGCTCATTTCTGTGTGTGGTTTTGACAGACTGTTTCAGCACTGCAAACAGTGACTCTGATCCTGTCGTTTGGACTTTTATCATGAGAAGTGTATAATTATCAAACAAACCTGATTCTACAGATGCTCTTTGCAGTGTCAGCATGATGGTTTATATTGTCTTTATTTATATTGCCTTTGTTGTGTAAATGCTGAACACAAGTAGCTGTTCCACGGATTGTCTATTAAATTGACTGAAATTCATGTTTCAGCGGTCTCATGCACATGGCTGTAAAGTGTCGTGGTTTTGTGGTGTCATAGCTGCGTAGATATGATGGCTAATGAAAGGGTTTTATCTCTACCGATGCACTTTAGACTGAAGTGAACATTTACATACTCAAAATGTTTGATTATATGCAGTACTGAATGATCATGATATATAGGATGTAATTTGTTTTCTGAAATCTCAGGCTCTTGGAGTTTCTTGGTTGAAAATTTTGGTAGGTGTGGGAGGAAACTGTGTTTCTGAGTGACGATCTCAAAATGGATGCCCTGCTCATCACGGAGGACAAAGACTGACATGAGCTCTTCCTAAACTGTTCATCTGAATGAGAAGACTATGGAGGATATTGAAGACTATCAGGAATCTGAACCTTACCTGGAGGCCATGCAGTACATAGAGAGGATGAAACAGGAGAATGAAAGTAGTCTTGAGAACGAGACCATCCCGAGGAAGAGCTGCGTGGGTCTGGACGTGCCAGATCACAGTGTGTCTTTGTACCCCGTCACTGTTCCCTGTTCTCCTCTCTCTTACGCTACTGTGCAATGGGATGCCCCAGAAACGCCCACAGAGCCTCCCGGATCATCTGAGACTGAACTAGACTCCATTGCCGAGCCAAGGATCGACTGGACATTGGATCTACCGTCTGCAGACCTCCATTATATCACAAATCAGGATGCCATTGTTGATTTCTTACCTGAAGCCGAGTCACAACTAGACGTTAAACTTGTGTCTTCCCAGGTATGTCAGTAAAACCGGAAGGGCCTTGTGGTTTTTCTGGTAGACACGTTCTTGTATCAGTAACCAGTGACATGCTTTCTGAATACTGTGCGTGTGTGTGCACTTTTTAAAGTGAGTTTAACAACTTTCAAAACATACAGTATAGTTTGTTTGAATGAATTACAATATCAGTTTGAGTTGGTTTAGAATTGACCAGAAGAAAAAGATGGCAAATTTTTATTTGTTTGAGTGAAATTAATGTGTTCTAAAGTGTTTTTTCCCTCCAATAGACATGTGATGCTCAGAAGTCAGATATACAAACACAACTGGAACTTTTACATGAAGAGCCCCCCATGTCATTTGCAGATGTCAATGGTAACGTTTTAAGTCTAAATTATTTGATCATGTTTTTTGTATGGTGATGTGATTTGAATAATAGAAGTGCTTTAAATCATATTGGGGTGTGGTTGTAATTGTGTGACAGTTGTGAAATGGCCATGTGTTCGTCAGCTGTGAATGTTGAACTGTTTGCTGACACGGTCTATTTCGCTTCTTCTTCATGAGTTTTGTTGCATAACCTTTAAAGGGGTCATATGATGCGATTTCAATTTGTCCTTTCTCTTTGGAGTGTTACAAGCCCGGGGTCGTCACATGTGGTTGCCGCAGGCATCACAATATGGTAAGGGACGTAACATTTCCGTCACACGCTTGAGGAATTCGGCCAATCACAATGCACTGGATAGCTGGCCAATCAGAACACACCTCGCTTTTTCAGACCGATGAGCTTTGTAAAAATCGACGTGTTTCAGAAAGGCTGAGCATAGAGGAGAAACAATAATGTACAGTATGTGGAAAATAATGTGTTTTTGAACCTTAAACCGCATAAATACATTTAATTACACCAAATACACAAAATAATGTTCTTTTTAGCAACATCATATGACCCCTTTAAAATGTGGCCGCATGCACATCAGTTTCCCATCAGCCTTTACATTCCTAGAGGTTTGGACTTGGTGTTGTTTTGTAGGATCTTTTGTTGTTCTTAGAAATCAATATGGCATGGAAGTATTTATCTGTGCTGTTTTCCATCAGATTCCAGAGAAGATGTGACTGAAGAGCATCCTGAACCTTCTGATGATATTCAGATCTTTATGGACGCACAAGACTCAGAGATTCGACTGGGTCAAAACAGCTCACAGTCACATGAAGAGAAGGAACCTGACACGTTAGTCCTTCCCCAAATGACTTTTGCCCATGAGGAAACCACAGATTCAGGCAGTGAAAAGCAAACAAGAGAGTGGACTGAGACCGAAGCAAACGGAGAATCATCAGACGCAAGAACCGATATTCAGGATCAGATTCAAGGACCTGATCAATGTCCGGAAAAGGAAGAGTCAATTCCTCCAGAGGTCCAGTCTGATCAATCACAGGATGCCATCATTACAGGCCCAACAGGACCACCAGAGCAGCTGTCAGACCTTATGGACAATTCAGTGGAACTCGATGAAGTAATACTGACACAAGAGCCAGAAAAGATAAGCACAACTGTTACAGTGACAGAGATTAACCAGAATTATGGCACTTTACAACATGCAGAAGAGATTCAGGACCACTCAGAGCAATTCAACCCACAAGAACAAGAATATGTAGAAATACCTGTAGGTTCAGAACAAAAGTCTGAACCTGAAAATGGGCTGTCAGAGCAAGCAGAGTCTGAGCTGAGTGAGCAGCCAGAGCAGTTCGGATGTCCAGATGAGAATGAATCCTCAGAGCAGATCCAGTGTTCAGATGAGGAGAAACCCTGCGAGCAGACGCCACAATCAGAGATGAAGCCATCAGAGAGTTCAGACGCATCCAGTGACATGAACCAACCTACAGCGCTGACAGAAGTGGCACAACATGTACAGGATATGACATCAGAGTGCCGTATGCAGGATGAGCTGCCTGTTCTAGACACGAAAACTGCTGGTCCCTGCATCAACGATAGCGTTGAGGTCATGGACAGGGCCAAGGCTCAACGGTTGGCTGAGAAGCTCTACAGATTGGACGGTTTTCAGCGTACAGATGTGGTCAGACATCTGGACAAAGAGTAAGTCTTTACATAACATTGATTAAGTGTCATCCAAGTATTTGTATTTCCACCAAATCTTACCATTTGCTGTTTCTTTTGATAGCAACGAGTTCAGTCATGCTGTTGGGGAAGAGTACCTCAAATTCTTTGACTTCACCAACCAAAGTCTGGAGCAAGCGCTCCGGTAAGCTTCTAATTTCCAACATCTGAGCACACAATGAGGAGATGCGGCAAGAGATTGCTTTTCTAAACAGGTGCTTTTGGGCTCTTCCTGATTCTTAGGTCATTTCTGAAGGAGGTGGTTTTGATTGGTGAAACTCAGGAGCGTGAGAGAGTCCTGCAGCACTTCTCCTCTCGTTTCCAGCAGTGTAATCCTGACACATCCTCCTCAGCGGGATCTGTGCTCACGCTCACTTGTGCCATAATGCTGCTTAACTCAGACCTGCATGGACAAGTGAGTCTCATGTAACTCAAACAATCATAGAAAAAGATTAAGTCCCTAAACTCCATTACCTGGAGGAGTCCAGGTAATGTCACCTGATCAACTACAGTCTTTGAGAGAGTAACTCTTTTGTGTCATCAGAATGTTGGGAAGCCCATGTCTTCAGCTGAATTTGTGTCAAATCTGGATGGCATGAATGGAGGCGAGAATTTCAGCAAGGACTATCTGAAGGTGTGAGCACCAAATCTTCATCCCGAGTTGTTCACGTGTTGCATTATAAGCTCAGTAGTAATTCTGTTTCTTCTGTCTCTTTCAGAGTCTCTACAGCTCCATCAAGAGTGATCCACTGCAATGGGCCATGTGAGTAAACTGACCTGCAGGGCTGATCTGACTTTGATCTGATGTTTCATCATGTTTATCTCTGTTCCTAGAGAGGAGGAGTTTCTGGCTAAATCCATGATGCTCGAGCAGGATTTGGACCAGGATGGACTTCTGCGCTCAAAGAGTAACCCGTTCCAGGATCTCCCTCACGACACCAAGGCCACCGTGTTCCAGAAAGGCTTTTTAAAGCGCAAAGCGCACGCAGACATTGATGGCAAACGCAGTGAGTCGCAGTGTGGATAAAGACAAGTGTGATGTACAGTAGTCGGTATTTAGGAGGCTACATTCACCAGACAGCATTTAGACACATTTCTGCGTGCAGCCCTTCAGTAGCGTAACTGATCAAAATTCAACAAAAAAAGAGCAATTAACTTTAACATTTTATTAAAAAAAACTATCATAGTCCTTCCAAAAAACAGAGTTTGAATATCAACAACATTACTGCTCACAGCAGACAATTTGAAGTATGATTTTAGGAGAATTTATGTTTGTTGAGGCAGTGTTCACTGTGCTGCTGTCAGTCTAGTCACTAATATCTGTTTGACACGTGAACCGTGTACAGTCCATATGTAGTCCTTGTGCTGTACGTGTACAGTACATGTGGTGCAGAAGCAGCACGGGCTCATTGTGCTTTTACATCCACGGCAACATACCACAAACACAACATTAATTCCCTATCTTGATTTCAAATCCAAATGTTGATACTGAAAATGCTTTTTTAGAATTGTGATTCTTTTTACACAGTAAAACACGTGGTTTACACGTGTAAACACAATAAATATAAACAATGTATACTTCAATTAAATTTAATTCTGTGTAGATTTACATATTAAGTTGCTCAAGCAAGTGGCAAAACATTTAAACATAACCTATAGCCTACTTTTTTACATTAAAGCTAGTAGGCTATCACAAACATTTTAAATTAAAACTTACCATTGACAGAAACAGCCAGTCTCTTTTGTATGCCGTTTCTTTTGTATTTAAATCTTTATGCAGGTCATAAAGAACATTTGTCTACCTCCACGAGTGCCATCTGATATGATGCCTCATTTATCTAATGCACTTTTCCTTGCTTTAAACCTAGCCAAAAAGCCATGTGTAACCTGTAAACACAGGCACAGGCAAAAAAACACACACTGCATTCGCACTGCAAATGGAGTATGTGTGAAACGGGCCTTAGACTCTCTTCAACTAGTATAGAAGAATAATTCAACCCCTTTAAAGCACCACCGATAAAAACAGAAAAAATCTAGCAGAACTCACACATTAACTTGTCATTATTAAGTAATTTTTCAAATGTTTAGTCAATGAGTTGTGCATCCTGATCCCTAGAGCGCTGGACAGGCAATATTTCACACACACTGATAACCAACTGAACTGATTTACAGCTCCATGGGGGAAACGAAGCTGGAAGACATTTTATGCCATGCTGAAGGGAATGGTGCTTTACCTGCAGAAGGTTTGTTGCCAGATACTGATGCTGGATATTAGTAAGATGTAATGAATATAAATAAATGCATATGGACATCCAGGGTGGTGACAAACACTCTGTCTTCATGTTTTACCATGCTTTAGCATGTCTGCATTTATATATAATCTTGCCAAAGCATCAATACAAATTTCAGTTAAAACGGTCATAGTTGAGCCGTGTCTCTTGTCTGTCCAGGATGATTATGTGAAGGACTGCCAGAGCTCAGAGGAAGTGGTCAGCGTTCATCACGCTCTGGCGGAGCGAGCTCTGAATTACACCAAACGCCCTCACGTGTTTCGCCTGCAGACGGCCGATTGGAGAGTTTTCCTCTTCGAGGCTGCGTGAGTTTGTGTGCAGGTTATTCTTAAACCCAAATCATTTAACAGTTCTGTCTGAGTGATCGTCACGTGTTCTTCAGTTCCACAGAGCAGATGAACTCCTGGATCGGCCGGATCAACCTGGTGTCTGCGCTGTACTCCTCACCTCCGTTTCCCGCTGCGGTTGGCTCTCAGAAAAAGTTCTGTCGGCCCATCCTGCCCGCGACACAGTCCAACCTCATGCTGGTAACAGCCTTTCTGATCTGCTTCTCTGTACGGGAGTAACTACCCTGTTGAAAAAACCAGCATATGCTGGTTAGGTATGTTTTGAAGCATTGCTGCTGGTTTGAGCTGGTCCTTAACTGGTCATGAGCTGGTTTAAGCTGGAGCAGGAGCTAGTTGCTTAGGACCAGCACATGACCAGCTTAAACCAGCTAAGGACCAGCTTGAACCAGTAGCAATGCTTCAGAACATACCTAACCAGCATATGCTGTTTTTTTTCAACAGGGTAAGCCCATTGGTCAACAGTTGTGGGTGGATATGATTGACTACAATTTAAACTTGTCTATCATGGGTAGACATGTGCCGGTATTCGGTAATGCGATATATCACAATAATGAACATGCACGATATTGTTATTGTGGGCACTTCAAAATACCGTGAATAATTATTTATTACAAATTATTCTGATTTTTTGAATGCATTTTAAGAATACTTTTCCCATCAACTGGTCACAATGCACAACACTGCTGCACACTCTCATGTAAACAAGCTCGGATGAGAAGTGCATGTGGCGCTGAATGAAAGCGCACATTCACTATCTGACAGCAGATGGCACTAAACTGAACTAAATATCGTGATAATACTATATACTGTGATAAAAGCATTAGCAATTAATCGCAGCATGAAAGTTTGATACCGTCACTTGCCTAATCACGGACAATATTCCCGAATACACATTCACTCCAATAACATATATTAACTATATTAGCATCCATCCACACCAAAAGACAATAATTGTGTCTGCAGTTAGACACCAGCTCCCCTGTTCTTTAATTTATCTGCTTTCATTAGAGAGTCGTTCAGGGTGTGGATAGGTGTATTTGCATCTGTTATTGTTTTCACAGGACAAACAGCTGCAGTCGCATGCGGCCATGTTGCACAGCTTCCAGCAGGACCTGACGTCCCTCCAGCAGGAGGCGCCAGACAGCAAAAAGAGCAAAGCCAGAGAGCTGGAGGAGCTCAGGCAGAGAGAGGAGTACTTACAGTACGAGGTGTGTGTTTGTCACCTTCTCATAATACATAATGCATTTCACTTACAAACTCCAGAGGCCTGATGTATAAATGACACACACACACAAGATTAGTGAGATAAAAGTATCGCCAATGTGCTGAGAAAAACAGATGCTCATGTTCTGTAAACAAGTCAACTTTCTGCATCTCAGGTGAATTTCTCTCAGTTTATTGGGATAGTTCACCCAAAAATGTTCTGTCGTTGTTTCTCACCCTGAGACCTGTTCCATGATGACAGATTTGACTTTTTTGGGTGAACAATCCTGTTTAGATATTTTTGCATTTAGTCACTATGCATATGGAAATGAAATGCAGATGATAAAAACAGCATTTTATGATCATTTCAGGATAGAGGATAGGGAATAGAGCTTTTGTATGCGCCATATTTCACTAATCATCATCAAAAGCTTTTTTCATCAAAAAAGGCTGCAGATGACATGAAAGCTTTTAACCCTTACTACTTACTACTAAACTCTGTTTAATTCCACTGTAGAAGGTGTGAGTGAAGACTGTTGTCTGCTGCTTTTCACAGAAGTCTCGTTATGAAGTCTATCTTAAAGTTCTGGAGGCCTGGCAGGCGCTGGAGAAGTCTGATTCATCGGTCGGAGACAAACTGAATGTGTTTGATGAGGGATTGTGGAGAGGAGTGATGGATGAGCAGCAGGATGAGGCCGATGCTGGGATGAAGCGATCTCACTCCAGTCCGTCTCTGGAGTTAGAAACACCTCCTCAGCCTGTCGTCACTGTCAGACGCAACATCTCAGAGAGACGGACCTATCGAAAGATCGTAATTCCCCGCCGTAACAAAGAGCTTTGAAAAAATCAGGACTACAGTGTCTGAACTCTTACACATAACCTGTCGAGATATGCTTGAAGCACTTGAATCCTTTAAGATTTTACGTCATTTAATATATTTTTTAAGTCTGTCCCATCCAAAGTAAAAATAGCAAAAACTGTAGTCTTTTTAAATTCTGATTTTTTTTGCACAATACTCTTATTAATTGACCCTGTTCATACCATCCACAATAGAGAGATGTTGCTCAAGATGTTTAAATGAAGGACAAGATCCAAGTCATTAGTTCTTACCTCACATCTTAATAAGAGTTCCTGCATTTAATGTGTTGTCAGCAGAACCATAGTAAAGCACATTTTCCTCTGAATGCGCCGTTGCTGAATGGCTTTTGTGTATCAAGTGTTTATGAATATCTCATATCCTTTCCTTTAAGCAACAGCCGTCATTAAGCTCAGATGCTGAGGATGTGTGTGATGGATCGTGCCTTTAGGCTCTGGATGCTCAGGATGTGTCACCTGATAAAGATCTGAAAAGCCAATATCAGATAATGCCGCCTGTTGACACGTAAACAGATTGTGAGGAAAAACAATCAAACTGTCAGTGAGTTAGAAAATGACTGAACGCCATGTTATTTAAATTCTGATTTTTTTTGCACAATACTCTTATTAATTGACCCTGTTCATACCATCCACAATAGAGAGATGTTGCTCAAGATGTTTAAATGAAGGACAAGATCCAAGTCATTAGTTCTTACCTCACATCTTAATAAGAGTTCCTGCATTTAATGTGTTGTCAGCAGAACCATAGTAAAGCACATTTTCCTCTGAATGCGCCGTTGCTGAATGGCTTTTGTGTATCAAGTGTTTGTGAATATCTCATATCCTTTCCTTTAAGCAACAGCCGTCATTAAGCTCAGATGCTGAGGATGTGTGTGATGGATCGTGCCTTTAGGCTCTGGATGCTCAGGATGTGTCACTTGATAAAGATCTGAAAAGCCAATATCAGATAATGCCGCCTGTTGACACGTAAACAGATTGTGAGGAAAAACAATCAAACTGTCAGTGAGTTAGAAAATGACTGAACGCCATGTTATACCACGTTATAAAGCACCAGTGTAAGTACAAATGTGCCTCTAAATATGCTGATTAATTTTTATACTTGAGCGATTTGAAATCCTGCAGCTGCTGGATAGAATTATGTTTAAGAAACCTACATGAACACACGTTCCTCATAGAGTGTTGCAAAACAGAATTTAAGAATGTCTGTTATTTTGAATCCACTGCTACAGTCGAGCTGTTTTCACTGTTACACCTTTCCCCGAAGCTCTCGTGTTTGCTCGAGGTGAGCAGCAGCCGTTCCTGGCTCCACTGTTGGCATAAGGTCATGACCAGTGCTCAGTGCTGGAGCCACAGAGCATGACGTCTGTGCAGCCGCTTTTACTGGAGTGAGCTCAAGTTCTTCTGTGTTTTTGTTCCTGCATGTCTGTCTGGCTGAAGGGTTTTGTGGCCACTTGACAGGCCTGGTTGAGTAATTAAAAAGGCAAGCGGAGGCTTTTCTTCATTAAGGGTCCTAACCAGCACTCCGCTGCTCATGGGTCGCATCCGTCGCTCTGGTTCTCGCTTGATCAATCACAAAAATTCCTGACATCATTCCTCTGAATTCCTCTTTGTGCCGTCACTCGCACTCAGACTCAGCGGATGAAGCGTTAACTCTGGTTTCGATGGTGGCTGTTCTTCTCGCTCATTCTCCATCTGCTCCAGTGCTATCACGGCGCTCCTCATCACTCCCCTGTCCCTGTGTTCATCTCGTGATGTTTGTTGGAGGTTGGTTTCCTTTCCAGATGGAGATATGTGAGAGAAAGTAAAAGCAAAGACTGTTTTAAAGACCACTGTAATTTTGCTTTAAGTCTTTACCTCTGTGAGGTATATAAATACTGTAGGCACAGGAATGTCTATTCATCCGTCCGTCTCCTCACACTTTACAGTGCCCTGTGTTCATCTCGTGATGTTTGTTGGAGGTTGGTTTCCTTTCCAGATGGAGATATGTGAGAGAAAGTAAAAGCAAAGACTGTTTTAAAGACCACTGTAATTTTGCTTTAAGTCTTTACCTCTGTGAGGTATATAAATACTGTAGGCACATTACTGTACTCTATTCATCCGTCCGTCTCCTCACACTTTACAGTGGCTTTGTTGTCTTGTGTGTCATGTTAAGAATGATCTATTCCAGGGCCGGAATGGGACTCATTTTCAGCCCTGGAGTTTCATGCCTTAGACCGGCCCACTTTAGTTCACGACTGACTATATTAAAATAATGTAATTAAAACCTCAGTATATAAGTCTGCAATAGTGCACTGTTCTCTACAGCCTTGTAATTAATTGTATTAAAAACATAATGGGTCACTAGTAACACTTGGGCATAGAAAGTTGTTATATTGTAACTAATGTGATCATGTTTGCTTATTCACAAAACAGTCACTGTTGTGCACATTGATCATAAACACAGCTAAAAGGCTTCCTACCAGTGGCCATCCTTAACAAAACTTAACATCGAGCACAGTTTTATCATATGCAAAATGTTTCAATACAAAAATTTCATTCAAATGGAATTTTTCAAACCTTTAACCCAGGGGGGAAAATCAACCCATGGCAACAGTTTAAAAGCAGCCTAATTCCAAGGGGAAAAAAGCAGACTTGACAACCCTGCATCCAACGTGAGCTACAGGAGTCAGATTTCACTGATCACGGGATGAGAAGAGAAATGACTGACAAGATCATGCTGGAAGATCTGCTCAGCAGATCCTGAGCTCATTGACAAAATCTGATCTTGTTAGACGTGCTTCCTCCTTTACACAGAGCATGCGTGATCGTGTAAATGAAAGTGAACAGCGAGCGCTCATTCAAAAGAGATTTCAATACCTCGCATATTGATGCACGAAATTTCTTTGCAATGTTAGAATGTTTGCTGGGAGCGCACACAAAAATCACAGGAGCAGGCGGTAATGGGATTAGTAAAACAGTCCCACGAAGGACTTTAATACGCACACAATGAATGGCGACTGTAGAAAGCATAAACCGAATCCTGGACATTTTGGACGATTTAGAAATCCAGGCCGGACGCATTTTTTTTTAGTTCCAAAAAGAGGACATGTACGGGAAAATAATAAATAAAAAGAGTGGGGCTGCTGTGAGTGCAGGTAGCCTAGGAAAAGCATCCATATTTCAACCCAGTGGCATAACAACACCGGTGTGCTACCCGCTCAGATTGTGCTATCTCCCATTAAAAAAGAAAAATGCTACCTATCAGATTGTGCTACCAGCATCTTATTCATGTGTCCATACCTACCCCTACCCCCAACCCTAAACTTACCCTTATAGCAATGCAAATATATTTTTGGTAGCACAATCTGACAGCAGATTGTGCTACCTCCCATTAAAAAGATAGGTAGCACAAATCGATAGCGAAAAATGCTACCTATCAGATTGTGCTACCAGCATCTTATTCATGTGGCTTTAGGCTTTTTTTAATGTCCATACCTACCCCTACCCTAAACCTACCCGTCCACACCTACCCTTACCCTAAACTTAACCTTAAAACAATGTAAATATATTTTTATTAGCACAATCTGATAGGTAGCTTGTTTCATCGATACACCGGCCCACCGGGAATTCTCCTGGTGCTCCCGATTAGACAATTCGAGCCTGATCTGATTCTATTCTGATCAGACGCTCCCAGATTAGATGAGGATTCATATGTGGGTTAAACTTTGCTTGGGTTCTTTCATATCTGTGAGCTATTCTTTCACTCACAGACCTTAAGCAAACACTGATGATTCTGTCCCTCTAAAGCAGACTTTTATTTGTGTTGGTTTCTGGTAAAGTGGCCCAGGGCGTCTCGGCCAGTGACCTGAGTTTGGCCTCAGCGCTGGGCCACATTAATGCCACTCACAACAGCCTGAAGACACACGCCACCAGGGACAATAACAGGCTACATTCTTCATGCTGGTAAGTGAAGCAAGCGAGACGCATCCTGTGTGTTTTTGCAGATGATGTACATCTTGATCTACTGATGCATTGATGTGACTGCCGACGGACAGTTATGATTTGTCCTTTTCAGTATTGTATGCAAAATAATTCAGACAATAGTGCCATTTGTGCTTGAAAATTTCAGGGTTTTTTTCTATTTTGTTGGGAAAAAGTTACAGCTGAACTTTCAAGTAGTATTTTTCTCCCATATACCAGCGCTGTAACTACCATATCTCACAATAAAGTTTTTTTAATGGCAGATTCTTAAAATATTGGCTATTCATGAAATATTAAATAGGTCTTTAAAATCTGGTAGTATAGCTCCTTCTAACATTAAACATTATACCTGAAAAAGAAAATATGATCCCATCCAGACTCTGCATCAAGTCCAGTGGAAATCACGTCTCTTTGCTGTTTTTATCGCTTGGTGCCAAATGGAGCATAGTGGCCTCTGACACAAAGTAGATGTAGCCAAGTATGGTGTCCCATACTCAGAATTTGTGCTCTGCATTTAACCCATCCAAGTGCACACACAAACAGCACTGAGTAGTGAACACACACACACACACGGAGCAGTGGGCAGCCATTTTTGCTGCGGCAACTGAGGAGCAGTTGGGGGTCGATACCTTGCTCAAGGGTCTCACCTCAGTTGTGGTATTAAGGGTGAAATAGAGCGCTGGTCATTCACTCCCCCAACCTACAATCCCTGCCGGTCAAATCTGCGACCTTTGGGTTACAAGTCTGTCTATAAACATTAGGCTACGACTGCCCCTGAATTCTGACTGAATATCTAAAATACAACAAATTACTGCTGTAGCGTGAAACTGAGAGATAAAACAAACCATAATGTCATACTGCAGAGTTGCATGTATTACACAGAAACTTTTACTTGCATTGCAAAATAAAAGATCTTGCTGTCTGCTATTGCAACACAGGTCATTTCACTTAAAACGTTCACCATAAGCTGTGCCTTATGTATTATGAAATGAATATTTGGTATACTGTTTTTCTGCCCGCTTTTAATTATTATTATTATTATACATTTTAATGGATATCAGAAATAAACTGATATGAAATGATACAACCGATATAAACAGATTATTTGGATTGATCTGTCTTATATTGAGGCATGTAGCATAAAAATAAAGCATTGTCCTATTTTTTGTGGAGAAATTCCCCACTTGCTCAAAATCAAACATTTGAAACAATATAATAGGTTTAATCCATGACCTGGTGGTGGGTTTCAATGTGAGTAAATGCAAAGCATTCAAATGTTGTTCCTCTAAGGCTATATTTGATGCCTCACGAATAGTGCATGTAAATGTTATGTGTGCTTGTGTTTGCATGCTGAAAACGGTATTGCGGTTTATTTCTTCATAATAATCTATTGTTTAACCTGGTTTTTTTTTGTAATTTTAAAAAGTTTAGAAAAGAGCAAATTATTTGGCTGCTTAAAGTTTCAAAATACATTTGGTTCATCAGTGATTATTCTATTTTGGTAAATTCAGTTCAGTTCATATAAATGGATGTTTATAGTGAAGAGTGTGATTTCTGTGTTTCAATGAGAAAATTTGGCCAAATCCAGTGAAAGACTCAAAGTCACATAGAAACAGGACATCCCTGTACTGGTTTACACACACATTTTCATAATGAACCTGTTTATTATGTAGCTTTATTAGGGCTGGATCTGTACTCTTGAGGAATGCTGTCTGCTCCACATCAACCAAACACACTATGGAGGACAATAAGCTCAACAGAAATGATCACTAATTAATTGGCATTGAAAAGGCTGCAAATTTGATGTCATAAACTGACAGTGTCTGCTGCTGAAATCAATTAATGAGGCTGGTGGGTTCATTCACCCAATCTGGGTTAAGTGCTTCTGTCAAAGCTACAATGACCCTCTTCACCCACAAATAACCAGCAGACTGAGGAAGAACAGCTTCATGATGTCAGTTGACACGGCTCTTAATTTATTTTGGCAGACCCGACGGTTCTAGAGGGGACTTGGAGTTTGTTGTTAACTACAAACGCAAAGTTTCCAGTTGAGCAGTGCAGGACGGAAGCATAAACGTTTGGTCTCTCTTTGAAACACACATGAAGTATTAGCACACCAACAGTGAGCTGCCTTCTTGGCTGGAGCTCCTGAAGGGCCCCTGTCTGCCTATTATTTGGCTCCTGTGATGATTGTAACACATGCCCACACACTCCTGGCCCCGCTCTCTCTCTCTCTCTGTGCCCTCTGCCCAGCCCCATTTTCAGAGGCTTTGTCCTCTCTCAGCTGTTCCAGCCCGGTGCCCGTATTGTGCTGCCGGACTCATTACTGGCAAACCGACAGCCCGAGCACCATGCTAATAGGGCTTGAGTTGCCCTGGGCAAGGGGAAGGGAGGGGTAACAGTGTGAATGAGGCACAAATACAGAAAGAGGCTGTTAAAAGAGACAGGGAGGAAGTATTATCATTGCCTTTATGGCCACACATTCTTGTTTTTCTCACTCTCTTTGGATTTCAGCAGCATGAAGGTTTGATAGTTGTGGTCATTACGCAGCGGGCAGGAGCCCAGTTGGCAGCACTGGCAGAGATTTTTTGAGGTTGATGACAGGAAGGGATTTGGTGTAATTTTTGCCTCCATGAACACACACACACTTGTACATTTTTGTTCCTGGTTATTAGTTTCTGCGTGCTTGAACACAGAAGTTTAAATGTTTTCAGTGAGTGTATTTACATGCGCAACAATACAAAACTACGAAAAAGCAGCTCGTTTTATAAACTTGACAAAGCGTTTACGTGAGGATTGAAATTACCGGAGTTTTTCCTCCGGTTTTGAGTCAAAACGTAACTGGACAAAACGCAAACGGACATGCAAGAATCAGAGCAGCGGTAAAGGTACATGCAGAGCGGAATCAAAATGATTTGCCAAAATGTTTGGCGAACGGTTTATTTGATATCCTCCTGGGACCCAGGCATAGATTTTGTCCTCTGTAGAGGACATTATATTTTAGTGAATTTCTCTGCCACCGTTTTATGTCTGGATGTCTTGAGCACATTCAGCTTTTTAGAGATGTAACATGTTTGGAGGTTTGATCATAGACGCTCCCTCTCCTTGGTCTTTAAATATGACTGATATTGACAGAATGATCAAATTTAGCACTCTCAGGGAAATATGATAATATTTCGTAATTATCATTTCAGTCTGACTAATTTTCAAATTGTTTGTCGTAAATAAACATCTCAGAAAAAATGTTATGGGGTTTCAAATCGGAAAAATACTTTTTGTTACGAAACCAGGCATAATTTTCATACACGTCTACTGTAGAGGACACCAGGACAAACGGCATGTTAATCAGGCATTTTGGGGAGACACAACAGGGAAATAAATTCTAGATCAATATTCCTATGAAAAATTAGATATTCTTATCAAAATGTTGCCAAGTTATTACTCCCACTATAACACTTCTTCTTTGTTATTATGATTTGCCCCAAGAACACATTAAAATGCAAATTAGATGCAGCGTATAGATAAATTGAATAAAATGGGAATATCAATTATGGACATTTTGCGCACATATTGCATAAAGTAAAATAGTATATCAAATCGTTCTGTTATATCTTTCATAACATAGTTGAGAATCATCTTTGTACAAAGTTTGGCTCAAAATAGTCTGAAACCTAAAAACTGAAAAAATACATCAGTTTTTGCCTATACATTTTTGTTTTTGTTTTGAATAAGGTATACTGACGTCCTCTACAAAGAACATTGAATAATTTTCTACATTTATTTCTTATGCAACCAATGTAATTACATAAAAAAAACTCACAAATCATTTGTATGGTTCTCAGGAGGAAATTAAAGAACACCTGTTACCACTTTACCTGTCGGGTTATGGATAATTCGGCCGAAAATAAATTTGAAAAATAGGCTACTGCCTATTTATTTATTTATTTTAAAAATTTTTGCCTATACATTTTTGTTTTTGTTTTGAATAAGGTATACTGACGTCCTCTACAAAGGACATTGAATAATTTTCTACATTTATTTCTTATGCAACCAATGTAATTACATAAAAAAAACTCACAAATCATTTGTATGGTTCTCAGGAGGAAATTAAAGAACACCTGTTACCACTTTACCTGTCGGGTTATGGATAATTCGGCCGAAAATAAATTTGAAAAATAGGTTACTGCCTATTTATTTTTTATTTTTTTTTAAAACTCCCATATTCCAGCGATTATAACGGGTAAAGTCGCGTTTTATTTTGTGTATTGGGAAAAGGTAATAAAACATGTTATCCATGCAAGTAGCCTACGAGTGAATTTGTTACAGTTTAGTGTGCTAGGCCTAATAAAATGTAGGCTACTTGTTTTAAACGTTTATTTTGCCATAAATACCAATTATCTTCCTTTCCTTACTACACACTTTAATTCAAAATGGTAAACATAGCTTATGGAAAATGTTTTAATTTAACTTAATTCAATCGTCAGTTTAAAAATGCGTGTGTGTGTGTGTGCGTGCGCATGTTTTTCAATTCCGATGGGGACTTAAACCTGAATACACACCGACTCATGGGGACTTTTTTTTGAGAATATAAAAATGTTTGGTGTAGGTTGGTGTAGGGCGATGGAACATACGGTTTGTACAGTATAAAAACAATTACGCCTACGAAGAGTCTCCACAAGGATAAACCCGACGTGTGTGTGTGTGTGCGTGTGTGCATGTTTATGTGGTTTATGAGGACACAAATTTGTATAATAACATGGGTATGACATAGGTATTACAACAAGGGGATTTATGAGGACATTTTCAGTGTCCCCGTAATTCAAAAGGCTTATAAATAATTCAGAATGAATTTTTTTGAAAATCTAAAAATGCAGAAAGTTTCCTGTAAGGGGTAGGGTTGGTGTAGGGCAATAGAAAATACGGTTTGTACAGTATAAAAACCATTACGCCTATGGAGAGTCCCCATAAACCATAAAAACAAACCTGTGTGTGTGTGTGTGTGTTACTCTCCCACTGGTGGTAAATTGTAGGTTTGTGTTTGTGGTTCCAATATAGGCTACTTTGGAAAACTGGACGATCTCAAAATAAATTATAAAGCAGAAGCGAAAGATTGCTATCACATGAGGAAGGTTATGCTCATGTGTGATTTCACAGTGTAGTTCATTGCCAAACGGTTAAACTGATGTTATTAAGAATCCCCTCGCTCCCACACATTTACACAACATTCTGTACTCACAGAACGTCTTCGACGGTCAGTGTTTTTATCGTTCAGGATTCTTGTCGTGTACCGGAGCCCCAGGCGCTCGTGTTCTCGGTTTCCACGTGTAAACGGCCCTCATTCATCACGCGCGCGCTGGATCCAGGTGGGCCGCGGCACCGTCGAACCGTGGCCTCGTTAAAGAGCCATTATAATGAGGCCACAAAGAGGCGAGAAATAATTGCAAATAAAAGTACGTGATGCAGAAAATAAAAAAGGAAATTAAACAGATGCGCATGTTTTCAGGATCATTGCTTTTGTCCCTTTCATGTGTTCCGTTAAACCGCTGACTGGCGAAAAATGTGCAACATAATTTATGGCTTTCAACAGGAAAATAGTAGAAACACCATAATCATCAGCGCCAACTACCCTAGCAGTAGCAGCAGCCTATGCAGTTAGGCCTAGGCCTATATAAAGGTTTTATATATTTAAGGATAATCAAGCTGTTTGCTCTTATATTCTGACAATATGGAATATATAATTACACTTATTATTATGGTACAAAGAGGAAAACACATGAGTGGACTTTGTCATGCTTTATTTAATTCAAAATACTTCTGTAGAAATTATTAATTTACATTTGAATAATATAATTAACAGTACAATAAAACGTAATCTCTGAAACTCAAACTCATTTTATCACAGAAATATAAGCATGATGATAAGCTGGAGAAAAAGAAAATAAAAGCGAGAATATAAAGATTTTATAGATAGCGCATGTACGTCTGCAAGATGTCTGTTAAAGATCTCTTGATCTGGAAAGCATCTGCTGTGTACAAACATCTAACAGACGTCTTTCAGATGTCAGTTTTACATACATTCTAAATCATAAACATCTTAAAGACATCTAATAGACGTCTATTTGACATCTAAAAGGAAACGTCCTATAGACGTATTGCAGATGAGCAAACACCCTAAAAAATACGTCTTGCAGATGTAAATGCAGACATCAAATAGACGTCTCCGAGATGTATGTGTGCTATCAGGGAATCCCCACACGGTTCAGCCTTAATAATCATGTGTATTATAAATCGATTTCATTTTAATAGGGGTTTGCCATCTCTACATTATTTACATATTGCCCCAAAACATTAAACTACTGTAATGGTTTGGACTGAATATGCAGCCGTGATGTTTTTGATAATCTTTGTGGATTTGGTGGATGGCACATCGAAGAGAGAAATATCCGCTTGTTAACATCGTGTTATTATATGTCGTTTTAAATATTTGCTGTATGAATATCAATGAAGCCCATCCTATAGCAATTCATTCAGCTCGAATCCAACATCAAAATGTCACGTGCGTAAAATGGCATTTACTCCATTTCTTAATCAGTGAAAGGTGTTTCTCATGTTCCGTTAAAATCATTTATAACATTTTAATTTATATAATTCAGTTGTGTGGATGCAGTTTCGCAGTATTTGTCGACCGTGTAGGCTACACTTCAGATGCTTCAGCTGCTAAAAACAACGCTTATGTCCCGTAAAGGGTTTCTGTCCATGAATAGCCTATATGAAAACAGTTTGCAGAACTATTTGGCTGCAGAGAAATAAAAACACAGGCAAGAAATGTTCTGACTGGTGGATGAAGATGTAAACGTGGCCTTTAATCGCGCCTTGAACAAAGGACATAAATAGTTTTACAGGCAATAAAAGGTATTGTCCGTCAATATGTTTTCGTTTTTCTTCACTCCTTGTGTCTTTCATTGGACACTCCACTGTAAAAAGTCCGGCACTAGAGATGATCATAAGCGGCGGTGGAGGGAGGCGGCGCTCGCGCGGCTGAACTGTAGTAATACGGGGAACCTGCAGGGGGAGACAGGGAGTCCATAGAGTATACTGAGGAGCCAAAGTAGAACATTTGTTATATTATTTTGTATTGTTGAAACTTCAGTTTGTCTGCTCTGTAATTCTAATTAAATCACGAGCTAGAGGGCTAATGGCCGTCTTGTGACTGTGGCATTATTTCTTTCCACAGAAACGTTCAATAGCCGGAAGACACAAAAAGTTAGGAGGACATGTGACTGAAACTTTATGCAACAGTTGAAGGGCAAGGCGGTCCCATTTGGGTGTATACAGGTAGTTTTTTTTCACGAGCTAGAGGGCTAATGGCCGTCTTGTGACTGTGGCATTATTTCTTTCCACAGAAACGTTCAATAGCCGGAAGACACAAAAAGTTAGAGGACATGTGACTGAAACTTTATGCAACAGTTGAAGGGCAAGGCGGTCCCATTTGGGTGTATACAGGTAGTTTTTTCCCCATGTATAGCGAATACCCTCTACTAGACCAATGGTTCCCAACCCTGGTCCTGGAGGCACCCCAACACTGCACGTTTTGCTTTATCAAACACACCTGATTCAGGTCATCAGCTCATTATTAGAGACTTAAAGACCTGAAATTGGTGCGTTAGAGAAAGGAGACATGCAAAATGTGCAGTGTTGGGGTGCCTCCAGGACCAGGGTTGGGAACCACTGTACTAGACAACCATAACATTGTGGAGACACTTAAAGTCCTCAGAGACACACTGTTGATTCTGCTCAACGTACCTAATATGCTGGAGTTGGTGAATCTCCAGGCGTCACTGTAGGAAGTGTATGGCGTGTGGCTGTAGGTCTGGCCCGTGTATTCTGGCCCTGCAGGTGAACACACATCCACAGGCGAACACATTAAACAAGACACCAGCAACAACAAGCATGCAACAAACAAACTCCTTGAATGACAACAGATTCAGACTTAGGCTCTCGTCCTGTAAAGTGTTGTGCGAATTCGTCTGCACTTTCAGCAGCTTGAGCTCTAGCACATCATTCACTTGGTGGTTAGAGGCGCTTGTAAACCATTAATCCCGCAGGCTGGGCAGGTGGACGGCTGCTCACTGGTGCATACAGTCAGTCTGCTTTAGCGTCTCTCCATCCCTCACTTCCTCCTTTAGCCTTTCATGCTCTCGCCGCCTCCCTCTGCCATTCTTTTTTTTAACATTCCAATATCTAATTGGTAATTATGGGAGCCGGATTGAATCCCCCCCTTCAGTGAGTAATTGTGTATGAACGCTTCCTCTCAGCAAGCCCACCAGAAAAATAATAAATCAGACCCTCTCATTTCGCGCTTGGCAGGGCAGACTTCATATGAAAAAAGAAAAGTGTATCAGAGTCTGAGCAGCTCCATCGAGCTCTGCTGCGTTTGCCTCGCACTCCTCCTACCGTTTGTTCCTTAATGGATATACTCTCTGTATATGCTTTCCATACAGATTGTGCATTCATTCACGGTTTGCATTCCACCTAAGACTGTCTTTCTCTCCATCTCTCTGGGACTGATAGTCATGATCCCTCAGTGGGGCCCCAGTGTGGTTCCTGTGGCGCTGTGTGGTCGGGTGAGAGGGGCCGCTGCGGGCAGCAGGGCGGAACTCCTGCCCCGTTCCCCCCATTCGCCCAGACCTGCTATACCACAGCAAACCAGCTACTGATTAACCCACCCTTCCCTCTGTTAATTTCTAAACCGCCCTCCCGGCACTCTCACACGCTCTGTGCGCTCCTCACATTCATACTGTACCATGTTTATCACCAACTGTTTCAGAGAAACTGCACTGATGAGAACGCAGAATCACAAAACTAGATTTTTACAATTCCTGAAGTAAATGCGAATGCCTGTGTGAAACTCACCAATACTGGAGTGTTGCTATGCATTCTCTTTGAGCTCACTGAGCAGATGTTTTTATCCAATTGAGGAACATCACAAGTCATTTGTCATAAGAACCAGATTTAGAGCATACAGTGGAATTGTTAAATCTAAGCTAGACTACTACACAATCTAAAGTAGGGGTGAAATGAAGAACGGAAGACAGATTATTCTTTTAATAAATAGGAATCACAGTAAGTGTCTATGTGGTTGTGGATTTGTTGTGCAGTTGCTAGGCTGTTCTGGGTGGTTGGCTGGCTCATGCCCTGTAGTCCTGTGTTATTGGGCAGGTCAAAATGAATTGAAATTTGAACTCTCTGGGTAAAATGGTTCAAGCTTGGTGGTTCAGATACAGTAAATTCAACATAAGAAAAATAAAGAGATTACAACTGCAAAATATTCTCTGAACAGCCAGTGTCATTTTAACTCTTTCCCATATTTAAATATTTAATGTTAGAATTATAAAATTAAGCAGATATGTAAGTGTTGTTTATTGCAGCTGTTATTGAGCACATGACCTTCTATTACGCCAAATACATACCAGAAACAGTCTGGTTGACTGACAGCCTTAGCTGTAACACATCTACATCAAGTGATTAGTGCCTTATTTGAATAAATGTGTTTGATGGAAAAAATCCCCACTGAATAGTGATACTTGCCTTAAAGGGGTCATATGACATTGCTAAAAAGAACATTATTTTGTGTATTTGGTGTAATGAAATGTGTTTATGCGGTTTAAGGTTAAAAAAACATTATTTTCCACATGCTGTACATTATTGTTTCTCCTCTATGCCCCGCCTTTCTGAAATGTGTTGATTTTTACAAAGCTCATCGTTCTGAAAAGTGAGGTGTGCTCTGATTGGCCAGATATCCAGTGCGTTGTGATTGGCCGAATACCTCAAGTGTGTGACGGAAATGTTACGCCCCTTACCATACTGTGATGCCATGTCCCGGCGCGACGAGACAAAACCAATAAAACCCATTACAAAACGAGGCATTTGTAGCATAATTACTGATTATAATGACTTATACTGTCTTTTTACGTGTTGCGTTGCATCGCGCCACATAAACATAAAACCGTGTCTGCATTTGTGATCGAAGAAACGACAAACAACAAGTGCGACTCTACACTGCTCAAAACTCGCGTTTGAATCATCAGTGGCAAATCCTTTAAATATGAAAACGTACTTACAGGCTGTGAGTCAGCATTATTTGTCAGAACACCTGCATTGTAGTCTACTCTCCCAGGAAACAGTCCTCGTCCTCCTTAAAATGCGCTGCACACATCTGAATATTTGGTTTGAACTGTTCTGGAACAGTGATGTTAATACAACTTAACCACTGATTTCGAGTTGTGTCCTCTTTTGGAAGACCAAACAAAGTATTTTCGCTTTCGCAACGAAATACACAGCGTCTCTACGACATGGCGGCGGCGGCAGCAACAATACTACAGCGAGAATCAAAGTTACGCCTTCTTTCTTTGCGTGAACATTTGGGATGCAAATCTTACCACATCGTGACGCAGACATGTACGAGTCTTAACTTTTATAAAGAATATCTCATTGGGTTTGAGACTTTAGTCTTTGCAACTTTAGGGATCTTATCTATTCACAAACAGCTAGTAACACTCCAAAGAGAAAGGAAAACTTGAAATCGCATCATATGACCCCTTTAACAAACACCGCTAAATGCATGAGAATTCAAAAGGCTGGCTCACCTGCTACCATCCCAGTAATGGTGGATGACGAGAAGCCTGACTGCGTGGCCGACGGGATGTGTGGAGGATAACCGGGCAGCATTGAGCTCGCAACATCTCTGCCTGAAACAGTCATCAAATCCACTCATTGTTTTGTCTCACAGTATCGAAAACACCGGACAGGTGGGGAAACTGGGATGATGGATGCATGAGTGATTTGTGATGTTTTACCTGCAATGAGCGGCGGGCTGCTGAACTGCCCGTGCACTGGGGCATGATGGGAAAATGAGTTGAAGCCATGAGATAAATGAGTGGCATTGCTGCAGCTGTTAGCGATGGGCACTGATGACGGAGCCGAAATGGAAGTGAGCTCCAGGAAGGCTGAATTAGCGATGATGTTGGGGGAGGGGCTTGAGCTGTTCACCTCAGGTGACATTTCCTGTTTCAAACAGAGTGGGAGGGGCTGTAGAGCTTCTGAGGCGGAGCACGGGTCGACAGACAGGTGGAAAAATTAATGTATGAATGTTAATTGATGTGCAATGGAATGGATTACAATAATCACAGACAGCATAAGCACATATGCAAAACAATGACGAAAATGGCGAATACAACAATCAAATATGAATTATACATTTGGGGAATACAGGACTGAGCGGTTTGCTAAATGAACTGTGTAATGTGTTGCTGGACATGGCACTCCGGAAGTGTCTTTTCATACAGTAAATGTGACTCTCTTTTTGTAAATATCGTTCTGATTAGGAGAATAAATGAGGAATTAAAGGCTTTTACATATGAATTGTGGTTATTACCTGTAACCACTGTGTATCCCTGATGTGCTGCCAGGTTTCGACTGATAGCTGAAGCACTTTTACCCTCGTTCAAACTGCCATTGATGAGCGAGAGAGGATAGAGTGACTGCAGGAGAGAGAGAGTCAGTAGCTGAATATCTGTGTGCATGCGCAGTGATTGGGACAGCGTTTTGCTCCAGTACCTGCTCTGTTTTGCCGGCCACGGTCTGGCTGAATGTGTCGGAGCTGTAGTGGTGCCTCTCAAAGCCACAGTCCAGGTGCTGGGAAGGGAAGTGTTCGGTCCTCAACTGTTTCCGGGGTCCGCTGCCACTGCCCTGAGAGTCCACACTGTGCCGACAGCTCTCCTGATCACCTGACACGCAAATGGAAGCTCATTATTTCTTTACTGATAATGGGACTCTCTTTAAAACATTGTACCATACAGACATTTCTGCAAAACCTGAAAAATGTGCCACATTTGTTCTCATCTCAGCCATGCATTTTTCCTAAACCCATCTCCTAACCCAACCTGGAAATTAATTTAATGTTTCAGGATCAAAATTATGCCTCATGCAAACAGCGGAGCAGCATCATTCAGTATGTCATGGTTCATTTGTTAAACTTTGATATGTTTGGTGTCTGGAGGTTCTGTCATCATTCAGTGCTGTCTGAATCGGTGCATTACAGCACACTAATAGTCTGTAAGACTCACTGTCATCGCGGCTCCTCTTGCCCTCAGCGTTGGTCTGTGGGATTCCCAGCAGGCCGCTGATGGAGTAGGTGGAGCCTAGAGAGTCCGACTGAGGAGATTCTGGAGGAGTGACGGCTGAACTGGGAACTGTAAACCAAACAGACTTTACTTTAACTGCACTGAACTGAAACAGATATTATTGTGAATTGTTAGTGTATGTTCTTACTCAGTGTATGTCCAGGACTGAGGCCTTTACTGTCCAGAGGAAGGTTGAATGGCTGTTGAACTTTTGTGCGAATAATCCTTTAAGAGAAGAAAACAGTGGGTTAACAAAGTTAATTAAGAAGGAAGATTAAATTTGCACAAAGAAAATTAAGGACTAAATTCTAGGACCATGATGATTTTCAAGCACATTGACGTTCTGTGGTGTGTAATGTTCTTTGATGAGGTTTGGGTTCAGTACCTGTTGATGGAGCTGACGCTGGGCACAGTGTCACCGTCACAAACGCCCTCGGCCAGCAGTCGGTCTCTGATCTCCCACGCAAACATGGTCGGGTTCTGACGCTTGTACTCCGCTATCTTCTCCACCACTTTAGGAGTCGCCACTTTCGGCTTTGAGCCCCCAATGACTCCTGGTTTAATGCTGCCCGTCTCATAATACCTGAAAGACAAACGACCATTAAAACAAAACACACACACAGCTGCTGACTGCTTTCACAGCTTCCTTCTGTCACCCGTCTGCTCACTTATTCTTCATTTATTTCTGCTAGATTCGATCTACTCTACTCTGAGTCTGCTCACTCTGCATGTGTATATCATGCACTGTGCTGTATATCGTCTTGTAGATTGTATATTGTGTGTAACGTTATATATGTGAAGTACTTGATATGTGATGGTTACTTTAGAGCAAATCGGCACCATGTTCTTGCAAGTGCAGCTTGGTCAATACATGTACAATAAATGTACATCCTGATTCGGTATGTTTGGCAGCGGAGCAGAGGAGACATAACAAATACTAAGTGAGGAAAAGTAGAAAATAAGTGAATGTGTTTGGCCCATCCTGTTGTTGTTAGAGTGTGTGTGTGTGTGTGTGTGTGGTGCGTGTGTGTGTGTTCGATGTGTTCCAGTATGGGCTGCTCTGGACTGTTTACCTGCCCAGGATCTTGCTGACGCAGCCGTGACTGACCCTCAGCTGGCGGGAGATGTCACAAGGTCGTACGCCCTGGTGCGCCATGTCCACGATCCTCTGCCGGATGACCTCCGGGAGCGGGCGTCCATTCACAAACATGCCACCTAGTTGATTAAGACCCCCATGACCTGGGGGTGAAAGGACATGAACAAACATAAACATCATGCCAAATGTATGAGAAAAACGTGCACAATGAACACTGCCTCTGTCAGCACAGGTGAATTTAATTGGCCTCATTACAGAAATCGAGGTTTCTTTGGGTAGTTACCGAATCACATTAACACTCTTCTGAAAGTTATGTACATTCTCAATAGTGTCCTGAAGATAACCTTTCCAGATTCAACAAACTTGACAGACTTAAACAGATGTCATCTACTAAACTATGTCTTCAGCATTTCCGATGTTTCCTCAGTTTCTATGAACACACTCAAAACGATCACATAAAGCTCCAGATCACCAGGCTAGAGTACTGTAACCCGACAGCTTCTGGTCTAGACCGCTCTGTATAAGTTTTCTGGAAAGATTTTCCAGATATGTATCTCATGCTCCTGTGGGACACAGATGTCCTGTAGAATATTTGGATTTACTGACTGCATTAAACTCGTCTCAGATATAGAAGAAATTGTAAAAATAATAATAATATATGAACTGATGTCACCTACTGCTATTTCCAGTTTTAGCCATTAACGTTTTGGTGTCTTCAAGTGTAAATAACCTATACTAAGGCAATTAAAACTTACATGTAAATATAAAACATGTAACATTTTATCAGAGGAAAATAATAATATTTGAAAGAAATTCATCCTTTGCACTGAAATAATGGAGAGAGGGGCTTACGTCTAAACATTTTAAATATTTAAATATTAAACATACGATATTCATAAGGAAACTATTGTTCAGTAATAAGTAATAATTTTACTATTATAATTGTTTTTGTTTTTAGTGTCTGGATAATAGATTTGATGTTAAGCAGCAGATGTTAATGTTCGTTTTTCGTGTTTTCGCCATGCGCCCTTTTGTGACGAAATTTGTCCGCGCTCGTGTGTGGTGCTGCGCCGCACCAGTGACTCTCACAAGCGCCTCACTTTTAATTTAACCCATTCAGTCTCTTCTTCCCCTTTTGCTCTTTTGCAGCTTTCATTTCCACATCAAACGGCGCTATTAACGGTGTTAGCGGAGTGTGTCAAACTCTCCTCGCCAAGAGTCAGCAAGCGACAGGATATTAAAGCAGAGAAACCCCAGGAGAATAGACACACACACACACACACACACACACCTTGCAAGTGCAGCTTGGTCAATACATGTACAATAAATGTACATCCTGATTCGGTATGTTTGGCAGCGGAGCAGAGGAGACATAACAAATACTAAGTGAGGAAAAGTAGAAAATAAGTGAATGTGTTTGGCCCATCCTGTTGTTGTTAGAGTGTGTGTGTGTGTGTGTGTGTGGTGCGTGTGTGTGTGTTCGATGTGTTCCAGTATGGGCTGCTCTGGACTGTTTACCTGCCCAGGATCTTGCTGACGCAGCCGTGACTGACCCTCAGCTGGCGGGAGATGTCACAAGGTCGTACGCCCTGGTGCGCCATGTCCACGATCCTCTGCCGGATGACCTCCGGGAGCGGGCGTCCATTCACAAACATGCCACCTAGTTGATTAAGACCCCCATGACCTGGGGGTGAAAGGACATGAACAAACATAAACATCATGCCAAATGTATGAGAAAAACGTGCACAATGAACACTGCCTCTGTCAGCACAGGTGAATTTAATTGGCCTCATTACAGAAATCGAGGTTTCTTTGGGTAGTTACCGAATCACATTAACACTCTTCTGAAAGTTATGTACATTCTCAATAGTGTCCTGAAGATAACCTTTCCAGATTCAACAAACTTGACAGACTTAAACAGATGTCATCTACTAAACTATGTCTTCAGCATTTCCGATGTTTCCTCAGTTTCTATGAACACACTCAAAACGATCACATAAAGCTCCAGATCACCAGGCTAGAGTACTGTAACCCGACAGCTTCTGGTCTAGACCGCTCTGTATAAGTTTTCTGGAAAGATTTTCCAGATATGTATCTCATGCTCCTGTGGGACACAGATGTCCTGTAGAATATTTGGATTTACTGACTGCATTAAACTCGTCTCAGATATAGAAGAAATTGTAAAAATAATAATAATATATGAACTGATGTCACCTACTGCTATTTCCAGTTTTAGCCATTAACGTTTTGGTGTCTTCAAGTGTAAATAACCTATACTAAGGCAATTAAAACTTACATGTAAATATAAAACATGTAACATTTTATCAGAGGAAAATAATAATATTTGAAAGAAATTCATCCTTTGCACTGAAATAATGGAGAGAGGGGCTTACGTCTAAACATTTTAAATATTTAAATATTAAACATACGATATTCATAAGGAAACTATTGTTCAGTAATAAGTAATAATTTTACTATTATAATTGTTTTTGTTTTTAGTGTCTGGATAATAGATTTGATGTTAAGCAGCAGATGTTAATGTTCGTTTTTCGTGTTTTCGCCATGCGCCCTTTTGTGACGAAATTTGTCCGCGCTCGTGTGTGGTGCTGCGCCGCACCAGTGACTCTCACAAGCGCCTCACTTTTAATTTAACCCATTCAGTCTCTTCTTCCCCTTTTGCTCTTTTGCAGCTTTCATTTCCACATCAAACGGCGCTATTAACGGTGTTAGCGGAGTGTGTCAAACTCTCCTCGCCAAGAGTCAGCAAGCGACAGGATATTAAAGCAGAGAAACCCCAGGAGAATAGACACACACACACACACACACACACACACACACACACACACACAACTATCTAAATGGCGACCTTTCATAGATTTCAGTTGTTTTTTTATAAACAGCTAGTTAAATAAGTACTAACCCACACCATATCCTAACAGAAAACTTACTGCATTTTTACAATAAAAAGTTTTTTTCCCCACAATTAAGGACAAATGACATTTAGCTTACTTCTGAGTACAATTTTGTTTCCAAAATGCTTTTTTTTTCTTTCGTATAGTGCTTTGGCAACATTTTATGTAAACACAATCATGCCAATTTAAAAGTAGGCTACTTAAATAGAAAAAACAGGGTTAACAGATTCCTAATGTTCCTAATGCTGTACTAATTTAAGTTTTACGTTCACTTTAACGCAACCAAATCTTATAGCCTAGTTTTGGTTATGGATTTTAATTGTTTATGTAGCCTACATTATTAATAGAGTTTTTAACGAGTCATGGCCTGAACTACAAAATATATAGCGCATCGCTTACAAAATGATTTTAACTAATTATTTATATTAAAAATGTTAGATCTATTTTGTTTTGACATTATGGACACTTGATCTATGTCATACAATTAAGTATTTGCTCAGCCTATAATTTCAGTACGCAATGGGGGTAAAAACAGTGCGTTTAGCTTAGGAAAACAAGACGAAATTCCAACAAATTTGGACCATAATAATCGTGTTTCAATGAACAACGGAATACAAAAATAATTTAAATTGTACATTAGTTTAAATACACGGAAAACGAAATGTTCAGGTAGAAATATGAGACTGAAATCATGGGGGGTGGGGGGGGGGGGGGCTATATATGATGTTGTATAAAATAATTGAAAACATGTTATAGCAACCTAAATGAAAACTTATAAAACGCACCATTAATACTATCAATACATTCATTTTCATGTAAAAAAGAGAAAGCAGGAAAGCGGCTTTCGGGGTGAAACACAAAAACTGAATGATGTCTCTCTCCATCGCCGCTCTTATACAGTCGTAAATTACTAAAATACCGGCAAAAATCCATGTGTTAGAATGCGGTGTCTGGAGCAGGTTTTACTGCTCAATTGCTATAGGCTCTTATTGTTGAACTGAGCTCCGACGGATTTAAGCCATTAACCTCTGAAGGAAAAGTCAATATCTGTGCGAGTAAAGACTTCATGTCTAACTCCTCTCGAGATTTCTGCTCCCTTCTTCTGCACTCCGATCGCTAGATAAACTATTTAAACAACAACGAAAAATCCAATTCATAGGAAAGTTTTTTAATTTTTTGTAATTTTCCCAAATCGGATTTTTGTTATGAATGTGTGAGGATCTCAATTTGTTATTTGTTATATATAAGCAAGTATTCCTCATATAACATGAGACCAACACGGACCGCTGGAAATATAGTGATATGACACATAACTTCCTATAATAAATTGTCAAACCACTACTGTCAAATTTACATTTTCGATATATTTTATATTTCATAATTTCTATAAATTAACAGTAGCTATTTGTAAAATAAACTAATAAAATAAAAAGGAAGGTCTGTCTGATATTCCCTGAGTAGCCTATAGTTTCTTGAACTGAACTATATGGTAAAATATAATTTAAATTAGGATAAATTTAGACATTTCATGTGATCTACAGATTCCGGTATATATTTCAAAATAACTCGTTTATTGTTTTTACCTCGCCCAGTTGTGTTGGACATTTCTCAGAGAAGTCTTGGTCTCTTGATGTCCTGGTTAAATGTCCGAGTGTCCACTCTCACTTAATTTGCTGTGTTTTAGTCCATATGAGGTCTTGCGTGAAAATATTCCTGCGTTGATAGTTTTATTCCCTGCAAAAGGACATTTATGGTGAACCTGACAGTTACGGCTATTGTTATATATTTATTATTTAATATTTATTAATGACTATTTGCATCAAACAGCCTCTTATATTCGATACTTAAGCACTTAATGTTTAGTCGATGAGTTTTTAACGTCAAGCTCCTCGTTTTTAAAGAGATTTCGCTTGTTTTACTGCGTGTTATAGGCCTAGTGTAGCTACATTATGAGGCACAGAAGTTGTTGTGTCTGCAGTTATCAATAAATTACACCTGCCGGCCCCATTAAATCCACACCAAATCAATGCGCAAAAATGATATCTAATGCATGCTAAGCATGTTTTACCTTTTGGGGAAGAGACGCTTGGAAATATCCGAAGGCTTTTATCCAACGCCAGTGTCAGTTAGAATGGCACATATTCTGTTTGGCCGCTCGGTCGGATGGATTAGAGTTTCTCCGGTTGGCTATTACGGAGCAGTAAGAGCGCCTGACGGGCCCAGTAGAGGTTTTATCCCGGCGGCTCTCTGGCCCCCAGGACGCGCTTCAACCATTGGACGACGGATTTGGGGGCGGTTCGTGTAGCGTGACGTTTGCATCGTAGTGTCGCCCAGACCAAAGTGTACGGATGGATGATTCTGGGTGTTCAAGCGCTCCCAGAACACAACAAAACACCAAGCGATACGTCAACGTTTACGGAAATATTTGTCAAGGATCGGGCTTGTTTTCATTCACCCCCTCAGTGATTAGATGTGAGATGTAACGCGCCTCCTGGGGCGATGTGAACGCTCTCATCGTTCACACACAATTGGACTCATGATTTGCTATAATCTGTTATTATATCATGACAAATACCTGATCCCTCACTTGATGGATACCAGCACTTTACAGTGGTTTACCTCAGCTCTCTGTTGACAGAGCAGGCGACAAAAAATATATAATTAGGCCTACTGGATTTTATTTATTTATTTGACTATTGTTTAATAATAATAATAATGTTATATTATTTATCTGTATTCTTCCTAATCGCTTGCCGTTAAAGTCTTCATCTTTAGTCCTGTATAAAAAATACAAAAAATGGGCACGCAAGGTCTTCTCGCTGCCTTTTATTGGGCTGTTTTGACACTTGAGAGCGGCTCCCCGTGAATAAACTAACTCTCAGCAGGGTAACTGGATTCCCGAGCATCTTCACACAGTTTTTGTTGTTCTCACAACTTTAACCCAAACAGGACAACTCGAATTACTCATTTATGACAGTGAGATGTTTGGCCTTTGCCATATGGCGCGTGGCAGCGCAGAAAGGAGCAAATATTTTATTAGCACATTTTGACACCAAACATTAATTGAAGAAGAGCTAAACGTGGATGAGTGTTAATAAATATTTTGTGCTTCCGTTAGACTCATTACATGGATGTGGCCTCGGCACAAGATAATTAAACCACATTAAAAGGCTTAAAAGAAAAATAAGACAGGCCAAACGCACTCCATATACTTATCTTGTTATTCCTCGGAAGGTTCTTTCATTTCATTCATTCGTATTCATGCCTTCGCCCGGTGCGTACTGTAAATACAGCGAGTGCAGAACAAAGTGCTGGTGTTTTCAGATAAATACAGAGTAAAGAGAATCACGGTAAATGGAAGCAGAAAATTCCTTTTTTAAGTGCAAAAAGAGCGAATGAAGAACAAACGCCTGAGGAGAGGGCAGAGAACGGGAGAAAGAGAGAGAAACAGAGGTTACCGAAAGTTTAACAAGGGATTTAACCCATGAGCGATAGTTACAAATATGTTAGTACTAAATTAATGATGCATTAAATTCCTAAAAGTGGTTAGCTATTTCTTTAATGAAGTAGACTAACCATTTATGAGAAATGATTTGAAACCAAGTAAAGAAAAACACAATACTCTGAAGTGTTTTTCATGTGTCCTGTTTAAAAGAGTTGTTGTCTGTGTGTTATATGGCTTCATGCTGGGTCCAGATATATACTATTTGAAATGCATTTCAGAGTTAACATTTTTGTTGTTACCAAAACAAACCTTACACCGGTGAGTGCTGTTCAGATATCAAGAATAAACTAGACCTGTTTAAAAAAGAGCAGTTACAGTTGAACAATTCACGTGGATTTTGAGCCTTAAACAGAGACAAATATGCCGCATTACAGTGTAACAATATTTGAATTTCATCCTCGAACTGTTGTTTCAGTATGCACAGTTAGTATAGCCTACAATTAAATATTTTAAAAGGACAGACTGGGCTGAAATCACATTCTGCATTTGTTTAGCCTACATCTCTGATTTATTGCATTTATTTTTAATGGACAGATATCGTCTGCGATAAGGGTCAAGGGCAGTTTATGGTTTACTGGTACTCAGTTTAAAGTTTCTGTGAAACTTACATTGACCAACACATGATAACACTGGAAATATCGACAATCTAAGAAAAACTGATGAACGGATAAATCTAAACATACCATTAAACACTTTGCAAAACCTGCACAAAGGCTTCTAGGTACTCTTATAAAATCTAAAGCCTACAAAAGTGTAGCACTTTATTTTTAAAGAATAATTGAATAATATATTTTTGCGTTTGTTTATTGTCATTATTATTATTATTTAATATTATTTCAGTTTTCATAGATATGAGATGTTCATATTCCTAAAATGTACAGAGACAAATATGCCGCATTACAGTGTAACAATATTTGAATTTCATCCTCGAACTGTTGTTTCAGTATGCACAGTTAGTATAGCCTACAATTAAATATTTTAAAAGGACAGACTGGGCTGAAATCACATTCTGCATTTGTTTAGCCTACATCTCTGATTTATTGCATTTATTTTTAATGGACAGATATCGTCTGCGATAAGGGTCAAGGGCAGTTTATGGTTTACTGGTACTCAGTTTAAAGTTTCTGTGAAACTTACATTGACCAACACATGATAACACTGGAAATATCGACAATCTAAGAAAAACTGATGAATGGATAAATCTAAACATACCATTAAACACTTTGCATAACCTGCACAAAGGCTTCTAGGTACTCTTATAAAATCTAAAGCCTACAAAAGTGTAGCACTTTATTTTTAAAGAATAATTGAATAATATATTTTTGCGTTTGTTTATTGTCATTATTATTATTATTTAATATTATTTCAGTTTTCATATATATGAGATGTTCATATTCCTAAAATGTAACTGAAAACCTTGTAAAGGTCCGATTGAGCTGCTAAATCAGTTTCCTCTCGCACTTTTCTCATTCCCACGGCGATCAAGATAAAGTGCAGTGCTTCGGGTGTGTCCGTATGGAAATCAGAGGGCAAAGGTTCATGTTGTTGAATCTTTCAAATCCAAACCGATCAGAAGAGCTGAAACAATGCGACTGTTGTCATGCTGTCATCCACTTTACCTCATTACATCAAGTAATGCAGGTGACCGAGGGTTTAGGACAACTTTTATTTTAATTTAGTGTTATGAATATAAAAATTAAAAAAGTAGGCTAAATCACATTCGAGCAATATGCCTGGTTTTTGGTCGATGTTAATTTAATGCCGAAACTCACACTGAGCAAAGTCCACAATGTCATATAAATAATTATTAGTCTCCTTATTACTAGTTTGCCCGTTTTAAAACTTTCTTAAGCATCTTAGATAAATTAAGTGTCTTTTTTCTCGTCCACAAGAAAGACTGACAACAATCATCTAAAAACTCTTCTAATTTACAATAGTTTAAAATATGGGTGTAAAAAGAGCAACAAAAAGCTATGCACTTGTATGATTAAAGGATAGGTTACAAGCATGAAACGTGAAGCGTTTTTGTTATTCTTCGTCGTCTGACAGACAGGCGTCGTGCTTTACGCTTTAGCTCAGCTGTTTCAACCATACACAACACTAATTTGCAATGGTATCCCCCTACACAATGATAATAACTGATATTTAACTATCAGTCTATTCCACTGTTTGTGAGACTGTCTCTTGTCTTTACAGTGGACCATATGCATGTCATGCAGGCACAAATTCTCCTGATCGTGGCTTTTCTTCATTTCTCTTTCCCTCCTTTAACCTTCTGTTTTAAGCTCTCTCTGTTCTCTGCTCATCCCTGTATTCCTGGTGTTTTGTGCATTGTCGCCCCCCTGCATCTCTGTCTGCTGGTCCAGCCCTCAGCATTGTTCAGTCTCTGTCTCCCATTTCCGCTTCAGCCTGTGACCTCTGACCCTAAACCCTGTTCTGATCTCCCCCGTTTCCTAGACCTGCTCCTTCCTTTATTGATCGCTCGCCCCTAAAGTTTGGGGTTCTAATAACTGTTTTAGAGAAGCTGTGACAAAACCTCAGCATGCCGGCCATTGTACATGCCACAGTAATGAAAAGGCATTAAAAGCCCTTAAACAGGAGGATTGAGCATGTTCAGGGTGTTTAAGAGGTTCACCGGGGTTTAAGGAGTCCAGGTGAGTTTACAGAGGTCATGATAGAAGTAAAGTCATTTTAAAACAGAAACATCAGCACAGAAGAGTTAGTAAGCCTTAGACTGTCATCGTAAGGGAAACGACACTATCCACATGCTGAGTTCAGGGGTGAGACGTGGACTCTGAGTCGGTGATTGACAGTAGAGGACAGGCTATGAAATCATTTTAACATTCATGTTAGTTTCTGGTGTGCGATAAAAGATTTTTTGGTGAGATTTTGAGGCGGTGCATTGACATGTTCAGTATCAAATTAATTAGAAGCGATTTAATTTTATGTTGTGACTGATAAAATTGTGATGATCTAGAACTGTTTCTGTTCTGCTAATCGACTTCTCAAATCATCTTTTTAGAGAGAGAAAAAAGGAGAAACTATCCAGTGTCATTTTGCATTTGGATGTCATCTTGATTCAAACATAATTGTGCTTCACAATTCCACTCTCTAACGGATACAATCTCTGTTTGTGCTTCTCTCACTGATGTTCAAAGTTTGATCTGTCTCATGAGCTGATATTTCAACAATCTTTTAATATAGAATTTTTGTATGAACATGGAAAGTGCTCTGAAAAGTGCTATAAGAGAATCTAAACAAAAGATCAGAGATCAAACATATTCTTGTTTATTACTGAGGGACTATTAATGGCTAAAAATACTTTACACGGATATATAAACATGGATGATGATGCCTGCAGTAAGACAGGCTTCAATCTCCATAAAATTTAAAAGTAACACAACCCTGAACTTTAGTTTAGAAGATGTTAAAACAAACACTTCATGCTTGAACATTTTGGCTGATAAAATCTTCATCACATGAGTATACAGTGAAAAACTGCCATGAGCGTCTCATTCTCTCTGCTTCAGTCAAATATATTTATCGCCTCAATGCAGTAAAACTGAGCTGCGCTTTATATTCCAATTAGTGGTCGATGCATTTCAGAGTCGTTAAGTTATAACAAGGGAGTTTTTCCCCGTCACACAAGCATCTGTAGGAGATTTACTGGCAGGAAACCCTGTGGAGAAATGCATTGAGCTTTACAAACACTCTTGTGTAAATTCAGCGCAATTAGGCCTTTATAGTCCCGTAACTCTCCATCAAATGCTTGTCAGTGTGTTGTTTGTTGAGGGCAAGAGAGAAAATTGGATTCACTGACCTTGGTTGAGCCCTGTGATTATATAAACCCTCATTCACAGCTCCTCAAGAATGTCAGGTCAATGTATGATGAGAGTATTACGAGGACTGATGTAGGGCACATCACTAACACTCTTTGGGTTTGGCTCATCAGTTCGACAAGTGTTTGGCCTGAAACTGATCAAACATACTGGATATGTCGATACTGTAGATGATGAAGTTCAGGCTTTATTCATGACTTCAGAAACACACAGCAAATGAGATAAACTGACTGAAATAGAGACACATTTACATGCAGAATATAAGTGAAATGCTACACACATTTGATTCGACTACAATGATTGTAATGAGCATTAAGTCATTAAGTCACCAGTTCTCCTAGTGTCACAGGGATCATAAGTGGACCATTGTGGATGTGACTGAGATGTGCGTGTGTGTGTGTGTTCACTGTACACATACAGACAGACAGAGAGAGCGAGAACGTCTCTTCAGTGCGTCTCGAGTATGTCGGAGTGAAGGCTGAATCTTTTCCTTCAGTGACTCTATTAATTTACCTCATTTATCTTAAACCCCACATACATACTCACAGTATCCGTGTGTGTGTGTGTGTGTGAGAGAGAGAGAGAGAGAGAGAGAGAGAGAGAGAGAGGCGCTCATATTTCCTCATGTGCTCACGCGTGTGTGTGTGTGTGTGTGTGTGTGTGAGAAAGAGGATAAAAACACAACTGCTTCCCTTTTCATTCCCAGAGGACAAATCCGTAGCGGAAAAACTCATTTTCCTGCAAATAGTTTGTCAGTTGAGCTAGAAGAAATGATAAATTATCACAGACATTTGGAGAGAGAGGAAGAAAGAGAGAGAGAGAGACAGGCAGCAGTGGAGCAGTTCTCTCTCCTCTTTCTCTCCTCTCTGTCCTCATCTTCTTCCTTTCTTTATTTAAGAACACTGCAGAGTCCACCTCACACCTGTCAGTCTGTCTGTCTCAGGTACACTCTAAAAAATAAAGGTGCTTCACGATGCCATAGAAGAACCTTTTTGTCTAAATGGTTCCATAAAGAACCTTTAACATCTGAAGAACCTTTCTGTTTCACAAAAGGTTCTTTGTGGTGAAAGAAGGTTCTTCAGATTATAAAAGGGTAAGAAAGAAGAACCTTTGACTGAATGGTTCTTTGTGGAGCCAAAAATGGTTCTTCTATTGAATCGCTGTGAAGAACCTTTTGAAGCACCTTTATTTTTAAGAGTGTACAGTGAAGGTCTACACTGTGACTTTCCGTCCCATATGATGAACTGACGGCCAGTAAAATGGATTTGTTTTCAGCACATCAAAGCAACAATAATTCCACTGTAGGAATGTGGTCGGATGATGGATGGAGCTGTTGAGGCACAGTGTGCTGTTACTATAAATGCTGTGGAAATAATCAACAGTTGTTTTGCTAGTTCAGTAACTGACACGAGTCATGAAAGAGAGATGAGGATTCACACGTTTACCAGTAATGAAAATCTCACACACTCCTCGTTCTGATGGCAGGACTTCATCAAATAAAAACGTAGGCCTACTCATAGCTTATTTCTGCAGTTTAGCTGGTAAAATCTGTGTTTTTCATGAAAATGCATAGAATATTTGATCAGCCATGTTGATATAACCAACTGATATAACTAGCTAGTGATGACTGTTTCCTGAAAATGTAGGAACTTTGTCACACATCTGTCGTTCAAATCACATTGGTTAGAAGAACTGACAGAACATGCAACCATATTGGCTCGATGTTTTTGCTGTGTGAGAATCACCCTTTCAAACTTGATTTTATCAGAAGCTTATTCATCGAATCATGTAAATCTCAACAGCTGCAGTTAAGACATCAACCAAGCTAACCAGACAAACCTTGAGCCCTTGATTTAGACTAAATTAAAAAAGTGCAGAAAGAACATAAAAACATGTTGAATCTCTTCCGACAGCGACAGCAGCTCAACTCACCTCAAATACAATAACCTACACTCTTAAAAATAAAGGTGCTTCACGATGCCATAGAAGAACCTTTTTGTCTAAATGGTTCCATGAAGAACCTTTAACATCTGAAGAACCTTTCTGTTTCACAAAAGGTTCTTTGTGGCAAAAGAAAGAGATGGTTCTTTAAAGAAACTTTAACTGAATGGTTCTTTGTGGACCCAAAAATGGTTCTTCTATGGCATCGCTTGAAGAACCTTTTGAAGCACCTTTATTTTTAAGAGTGTAGAGCTATTTCAACCTTATTTAACTGATGAAAACTATTTTACTTCGATAACTTTCAAATAAATACATTTCAATTCTAATAGTAGGCCTAGTTTTGGATAAAATGGTTTCAGTATCGTCCTGTAGCTGTGAGGTTTCCTTACTTTGAAACCTGCAAAAGCGATCACGTTCTGCACAGGCCTCGACAAACACTCTTAAAATGTTGCGATTCTTTTTTTTCTTCTCCCGTCTGCATCTGTCTGTCTGTAGCTAATTATGAGTCTGGTGTCTGTTTAGCTTTATTATGACCATTTGTCCTGCAACAATGAACAGTTTTCACTGCAAACGCGCATTAGACCAGAGGATATGACATCATCATCATCAGCATAACCATAAACGGGATCATAATCGCCACCATCACAATAACAGTTATAATCACACGCTCTCATTTCTCAGTATATTCACTGGGACGCTAAAGGCAATCCGGCGGTTTTAGTTGCTCGTGTCCACCGGAGACCATATGCGGCGATTTCTAAAGTAAATAACGTGCCTTTCTGCGTCTGTGTGTTTTTGTGTCTCCTCGTTGTTTGTTGTGTGGAGCTTTGGGCCTGTTTTTAACAATATCTCTTTTACTCTCTGTACCCCCTCTCTCTGCAGTGATTGATGGAGTGAAGCATGGGAGCGCGGAGCGGCGTGTGGCCAGCGGTCCGAGACACAGAGGGAGAGAGAGAGGGAAGGAGAGCAGGAGCGAGCGGCGCGGGAGCGGGAGGAGCTCAGCTGAAAGCTGCAGACTTAATTCTATGCATCATTAAACAGTCTCACTCAATGCAACATCCCCTATACATCATCCACGCTCAGTAAACACAACGATGACATTACATTAGCAAGCGCAAATGAATTTTCTTTTTAGAGGGAAATTGAGAATACTCTCTCTCTCTCTCTCTTTCTGTCGTTTTCTGCTTTTCCTCGCTCCACGTCACACATGCTCGCAGAAACAAACCATTAAAAGAGAGATATTTAACCAAACACAAACGCCGTCTCTCGTCTCCTTCGCTTTCTCGTAGCCTACACGGTAAAACCCTGAAGCGCCCTGAATCTGTCCTTTATTAGTGGATGAGACTCATCATGACATTCTGAGGTCTAATCACTGGTGTTTTCACAATCGGTTACAGTCTCAATACTAAGGGCACGTTTCTGCAGCTGGACACATGAGTTCATCATGAAAACTCCTGTAACACAGCTATAGCCATTCATTCAAAACATCTTTAATTAGGAAATTTCCCTTTCGTTGCTTAAAAACAAGAAAATTGTGTCGTGTAATGAGAATTTGATTTCATCACCAAAACACAAGAACATGATGAGCTTCTTTTAGTTTAGTAAATTTAGTGATCAGGTAATTCAGTAGTGAACAGGATAAGAACCACCCAAGATCTTATAAATGACAGGTTAAAACACTTGGTCTTTGTTCACGCTGGAACCTGGTTGATGACTGCATGTTATTACTTCCAGATCGGGTTTATTCTTTTCAGACGGCAGTCGCTTTTGCCAGTGTTTGTTTTTCGGCATTGATTATGATCCTCATTAGCACAGTGTCCAAATCTGAACACATTCATTGCCAACGGAAGCAGAATACTGATGGTATATGTAGTCAAATACTTGTTGTCACTGTGAGGAAGAGCAGTGACCGGTGGGAACGTGTCATCCTCTGGACAAGACAGCTTGTTGAGTTCAATTTGTTTATGAAGGGAAATATTTGACAAGCTCTGTGGTCTTTTGTACCAAACACTTGGTCTTTGTTCACGCTGGAACCTGGTTGATGACTGCATGTTATTACTTCCAGATCGGGTTTATTCTTTTCAGACTGCAGTCGCTTTTGCCAGTGTTTGTTTTTCGGCATTGATTATGATCCTCATTAGCACAGTGTCCAAATCTGAACACATTCATTGCCAACGGAAGCAGAATACTGATGGTATATGTAGTCAAATACTTGCTGTCACTGTGAGGAAGAGCAGTGACCGGTGGGAACGTGTCATCCTCTGGACAAGACAGCTTGTTGAGTTCAATTTGTTTATGAAGGGAAATATTTGACAAGCTCTGTGGTCTTTTGTACCTTTTTTTTTAAACAATTTTGCATTTAATACATTGTTGAGAAGCACATGCACTGTTGTTCTTGTTGCAACACCTGATGTATAAACAACCAGACGGATGACGAAAGAGGAAATTCTGACCATTCAGATTGAGACACATGAACAAAAATCTGATTTTGATAGAAAACCCATTACATTTCCTAACCAAGTAGACATAAAATCCATAATATCTACCCAAAGGTTCTGATGAATGAAGTCACATGAGTTCAGTGTTCTGTCAGTATAAAAATATGGTTCTTTAAAGGTTCTTTACATGAGGTAACGGTTCTATTTAGAACCATAACATCCCGAAGAACCCTCTTATGCTGAAAAGGTTCTTTGTGTTAGAGGTTAGGGTTCTTTATTCCCACCCCCTTTTTCTCCCAAACTTAAGTGCCATTCAATCACACCAAAATACAAATAATGGTGGACTTAAATGCATCATAGAGAATTATGAAAATATATTATTTCACTGGAACTTAGTCTTCATTATATGTTTCTATTTTGATTTCCTTCTTAAAGTATTTATTTATGTTCAAGGTCAATTGCCATTTATTAATGTATTCTGCTAATAACTGTTGTTAGAGCACTGCCAATTTTGCTACATTTTCATGTCATTAAAATAAATAAAGTACCTAATTGACACAACATGCTGTTGTTGTTTTATTATGAAAACCGTAACAGAGGCTACAAGATATTGTAATACCAGGCAGATAGAGGGATAAAAAAAATTTATATTATAATATAAAGGTGATTTTAATAAATAATATGTAAAAATAATATTAATAATACTACTATTAATTATATAAATATACTAATATTAATGAAAATAAACTATCATTAAAAAAGTTATTTATAACACCATTAAGGTCATATATAGCATCTGCAGAGCATGGTTCTTTATGGAACCCTAAAAAAGGGTTCTATTTAGCACCAAAACGTGTTCTGCTATCATTACAAGCTGAAGAACCATTTTCTGGTACTGTTTAGAACCATTTTTCTTAAGATTGTACACTGTAAAAAAAAAAAAAACTGTGACATTTACGGTAAAATACCGGCAGCAGCTGTTGCCAGAACTTCACCGTTAAAAATATGGTAGCAACATTTTAGGTTTTACAGACTTAACTTAAATTCACAATAAAATAAAGTATTTCATTAACTGATGTAATGTTAATAAACCAGCATATTGAAGTACTAATATCTGTTTTGAACCATTGTAATACTGATAATCACCAAAAAAGGTGCTGATGAGAAAGTCACATGATGAATTAAAGCTCATCACAAAGAGCTCTTCCACAAGCTGAGAAGGGAAATAGCAACATATTAGGCTTTAAGGATTTAGATACAATTTACATTTAAATACCGTAATTTCATTAGCTGATAGAATGTTGATATACCAATCTATGGAAGTACTGAAATCTGTTTTGCACCTTTGTAATACACTAATCAGATGGTGATGCGAAAGTCGTATGATGAATCAAAGCCCATCATCACAAGCAGCTGTTAAAAACGAATATATATAGAAGGTGCACAGTGTCATTCACACAAACACTAAACACTGGTAACACATGCAGAAAACATTAATTTAACAACATTAGATGTAAGATAAAACCCTAATGTATACAACTGATAAGAAAAAACTAAGAAGAAACAAAGTTATTTCATTGAAAAAACATAAAATATGTATGTGTCAATTTACGGTTTTTCACTGTAAATTATTCAATGACTTTTTCTTTTTCAGTTCCAAAAACCGTAATTTTAACAGTATGTTACTGTAAAATTACATTAAATGTAATTACAGTTATTCACCGTATATAGTAATGGAAAGTTACTGATAACCAATTAACAAGTTTTTACTGTAGCATTTCTACAGTCTTTTACTGTTAAAATCACAATCATTTTTTACATTGTAGATATGATAGTGTTCAGTGCTTTTTTTTGACAAACTGTTCTTAACAGTATTAATAGAGTTGACAACTAATGTTTTTAAATGCTGGTGAAGTCTGGAAGCTTCTGTCACGATCAGGGTCCTGATGATGCCCACCTCCTTCACTGGCACTGATTGAGAAAAGATGCCATGAATGTGAAGGTTGTGATCTGTAAATGAATTCACAGATGCATAAAAAGAAGGGAAAACTTTTAGTCAAATTTGCAAGCGTGTATTAACACTTGCTGTAGAAGAGCAGCATAATGAAGGTCCTTCCTTCAGACGAGCCGCGTGGTGTTTGTATGTGAGCTGAAGCTCTTTCTTTAGCTGGCAGTGACTGACACACTTTCTATCAGATGCGTTTGAGCTGATTGTTCAGCTGATCTGAGGGCGATCAGCGCTGCCCTGCGCTCGGCCAGCTGTGTTTTGGTGTAATGATGTGATTCGCTGGCTGCAGGACTTGCGCGCGATGCTATTTTGTCAAAGTGCCTCTTTTTTTGTCGCTTCATTTCCTACTTAGGAACATTCCTACTTGACGCTCCCGTCTTATTCAGACTGCGGCGAATGTGAATGGCATAAATTACAGGCCTAATCAATTGAATAATTATGTTTTTATTGCACACATTATGTCTTTTTCTCCCTAAAAGTGGAAGGCCTGTCTTTTCTCGAAAGTTGACAGAATCCATTAAGAGCGAGCTATAGATCATCACATCTGTCTCGGCGTGTTCGTATATATCGCCCAGCTCGTTTGGAGAATATCGAATCGGTTACACTAAAGTAACCCCCTGGATTTGGCCAAATGTAAAAATCTATTTCTTTCATGCATGCGTGAGGAGCTGTCATCGCATGCCGTAATGACGGATGGCGGCAGTTCTTTCTCGCGGCGAGAGGTGATAAAGAGTCAAAGCGAGGACAGACAGAACGACGCGTGAGGGCAGACCGACAGACAGCGCAGGAAATGGAAAAAGATCCTTTCAAAAATGAGGATGAT
The DNA here is from genome assembly GCF_001515645.1 of Sinocyclocheilus grahami. Lineage (NCBI taxonomy): Eukaryota > Metazoa > Chordata > Actinopteri > Cypriniformes > Cyprinidae > Sinocyclocheilus > Sinocyclocheilus grahami. Next base: position 275,150 of record NW_015506193.1, on the reverse strand, counting down.
CAGTCAGTGAAGAGAACTTGATTTTTGTGACTCTGTGAGCGATGGCTGCTGTCTCTTGCCTGACGTGAGTAAAATCTGGAGTCAGAGGTCAGAAAGGAGTCAAGATCATGACCTTTGACCTGTGGCAGGCAGCTGAGTTCTCATTGATTCTTCATGCTTCTTCATCCGTCCTCAAGCAGGTTCCTACAAGTTTGGAAGTTGTAATTATGATGTGAGAAGGGTTTGAGTGAAAAAAACCATGTTGAAATTCTTTCTTTCTTATTGGAGATGCTTTTTAACATTGAAGTGAAGCTTTAGGTGTGTTATTGATGCTTTATGTGTTTCATTATCCTCACAACACTACAGAGAATGACTGGTCATTTCACCTTATCAAATGACTAAATACAACAGTACAAATACAATACAACATTACAAAAAAAAACAGATAAATGAAGAAAAACATCCCACTGATGGAGTTTCACAAGTTTCCTAGAAAGAAGGCGATTCACCTGACACTTTTTAAACACATCTCATGATAAAGCTGCAGTTTGTCTCTATCATGTCCCATATTTATAAAACTCTGCATTAAATGCTGCAGAAACTTCCCTCTCACTCTCCCATCTGATTCCTCTCCATCCAGCCACTATCTCCTCATCTGTCTGTATCTCCACACCTTCAAACAGAACGCTGGACCCCCGCTGGGCCCGGCGGACCGTCCCGTGACCCACACTGAGGTGCGATCTCTGTCCTCCCCCTCCTGCGTTTACGGTCTGGGGTCCGGAGGGGTGACACATCAGCAGCTCTGGCTCACATTGCTTTGCTTTTATCATAGCGGCATGTGGTGGCGTAATCAGTGGATGATGATGGAGATTGTGGGATTGTCTCTCAGTGGGACTGTTATGATGCTATAAACGGAGCAAGGTTTGATTGAACACACACTTTACTGCTTTGGATGGTGTGAAGGAGTTTGGTTGCAGTTACTGACTTGATGTTGAAGGTAAGCTGCTTGTTTACTGAGAAATAAACTGAATTGTCATTGGAGGGTTTCTCAAAGCACTAAGCAGAACTTTAGCAGCACATAAAGTGAACATGAAATTTATGGCACGTGTCCTAAAAGCATTGTTATCTGAGCAGTGCATAAAAATCAGTATGTACATAAATTAGAGCTCAGATCTCTCTTAAGTCTGTTAGTGCAACATAGACAGTACTTTCTCCATTCTTCATAGGCAAAAGGACGAAAAATAAGAACAGGATAATATACCGCTAGTCATTGTCTCAGAGTAAACCCTGATGAGGAGATCAGGAAGGAACACGAAGGGCTTGTGTCTCCCTGAAAGAGTTTATTTTGTGACAATAACTGTTCATTTTCCCACTTACTACATCTGGGTTTTATATGATTAAATACACAAACTACTGATTTGAGTTGAAACCATGTTATCAACTGTTTTCAACTGTTAGTCATTTTCAAACATTTAAACCAGGCAGGGTTAACCTTACAGTAGTGCTAAACACCACAAACCCAATTCCAGAAAAGTCGGGAAGTTTTGTAAAATGCAGTAAAATCAAGAATCAATCAAGAATCTGTGATTTGTTAATTTTCTTTAACTTTAATTAATTTGGAAAAGATTTCCAAAGTTTTCACCAACTTAAATGCATTTTGTAAATATAAACAAAGTTTGATTTTGATGCCTGCAACACACTTCAAAAAAAGTTGGGACAGAGGCAAAATAAAAGTGAGTTATAAAAAATCCAAATTAAACAGTTTTGAAACAGTTTACAGTAAGTAGTGTCATGTTTGGGTATAAAAGAGCATCTCAGTCTTTGCAAGGAAATCTTTATTAGGGTTCATCCCTTTGTGCCAAATTTCATGATTAATGACGGATGGCGGCAGTTCTTTCTCGCGGCGAGAGGTGATAAAGAGTCAAAGCGAGGACAGACAGAACGACGCGTGAGGGCAGACCGACAGACAGCGCAGGAAATGGAAAAAGATCCTTTCAAAAATGAGGATGATCAGTCAGTGAAGAGAACTTGATTTTTGTGACTCTGTGAGCGATGGCTGCTGTCTCTTGCCTGACGTGAGTAAAATCTGGAATCAGAGGTCAGAAAGGAGTCAAGATCATGACCTTTGACCTGTGACAGGCAGCTGAGTTCTCATTGATTCTTCATGCTTCTTCATCCGTCCTCAAGCAGGTTCCTACAAGTTTGGAAGTTGTAATTATGATGTGAGAAGGGTTTGAGTGAAAAAAACCATGTTGAAATTCTTTCTTTCTTATTAGAGATGCTTTTTAACATTGAAGTGAAGCTTTAGGTGTGTTATTGATGCTTTATGTGTTTCATTATCCTCACAACACTACAGAGAATGACTGGTCATTTCACCTTATCAAATGACTAAATACATTACAAAAAAAAAACAGGTAAATGAAGAAAAACATCCCACTGATGGAGTTTCACAAGTTTCCTAGAAAGAAGGCGATTCACCTGACACTTTTTAAACACATCTCATGATAAAGCTGCAGTTTGTCTCTAGTAAATGCATTTTGTAAATATAAACAAAGTTTGATTTTGATGCCTGCAACACACTTCAAAAAAAGTTGGGACAGAGGCAAAATAAAAGTGAGTTATAAAAAATCCAAATTAAACAGTTTTGAAACAGTTTACAGTAAGTAGTGTCATGTTTGGGTATAAAAGAGCATCTCAGTCTTTGCAAGGAAATCTTTATTAGGGTTCATCCCTTTGTGCCAAATTTCATGATAGAAGTGTCAAACAAATCAAAAATCACATTTCTCAATGCAAAATCACAAAGAATGTAGGTACTTCACCAACTACCATACATAATAATGTGAAAAGATTCAGGGAAACCAGGGACATCTCAGTCTGTGTAGGACAAGGCAGTAAACCTCGGTTGAATGTGAGTGAGCCGTCATGCTATAACCACATGGGCATCTGGAGTACTACAGTCTGCCGCTGCATCAGTAAATGCAACTTGAATCTCTGTTATTCTAGGACAAAACTATACTGTACATCAGTTCTATGCAGTGATGTCGCTGGGTTCTCTGGGCCAGTGTTCATCTCAGAAAGTCAAAAAGACTATGAAAATGTGTGCTGTGGTCAGATGTGTCCACATCTCATCTGATTTCTGAGAAATGGATGTTGACTTTGCATTCCCAGACCAAAAGTGACCATCCAGAGTTTTACCAGCGACAGATGCAAAAGCAAACGGCTGTCATGGTATGGGGTGCAGCAGAGCAAACAGCATGGGTGACTGGAATAATTGCGAAGGTACTATTGACATGGAGGTATATATTGAAATTGTACAGACATATATTGCCATCAAGATGACATCTTTCCAGGGACGTCCATGGTTATTAGATCAAGACAATGCCAGGTCTCATTCTGCATGTGCTACAACAGCATGGTTTTGTAGACACAGAGTAAATGTGCTAGACTGGACTGCAGTCCAGATCTGTCTCCTATTGAAAATGTATGACCAGTCATGAAAAAGAGAATCAGACAACGATGATCACAGACTGCTGAGCATCTGAAGTCTTGTATCAAGTGAGACTGCACGAAAAATTTTCTTGCAAAACTTTAACGATTAGTATTCTCAATTCCCAAACAATTAAATATTGTAATTAAAATGAAAGTTGATGTGGCATAGTGGTAAACATGCCTGTTCCAACTTTTTTTTGTGTTGCAGCCATCAAAATCAAACATTTTTATATTTACAAAATAAAATTAAGTTGCCCAGTGAAAACACTGGAATATTTTCAATTAAATGAATGTTAAAGAGAATGAACAAATAACATATTCTTAATTTTAATTTCACAAAATGTCCCAACTTTTCTGGAATTGGGGTTGTAATTACTGTCAGACTTTCAAAATCCTTCATCACTTGAATTAAGATTGTAATAATTAATAATTACAATTATTAAAGCACAGCCACCAAAAAATCATGCTTACTTATAATAATAGATAATTCTGATGTCAAATACAGATTTTAAATCATAACAAGAATAGTTTAATAGCTATGATACTGTTTTTGAAATAAAATCTTTTCATAGCAATGACAGGAAACACTGGAATCTAACAATGACATGGGAAAAAACTGTTAATATTAATAGCAAATAGGAAATAAAACAGTTATCGAATAAGCATGTGTCCTATTCTCTGTACTAAACTGTCTCATAAAAAGATGAGACATCGGTGTCTCATATTTTAGAGCAGCACTGCAATTTCTGAAAGAAATCAATTAAATCTTTATGTGGGTGTATGTGTGTGAAAAAAATTCAGATGTAACCAACCCCATTTGTAATCATTAACATTTTCATAAGTAACTGTAATTTAATTACATATTTTTTCTCAATAACTGTAACTGATTACAATTACATTTATTTTGTAATTAAATTATGTAATTCCGTTACATGTAACTAGTTACTCCCCAACACTACTAACCCTGAATCTGCAGCTAATCCTAACCTTAATCCATGTAGTTACTGTTAGGGTTATGTTTGTTTTTGTCCTGGTTTTCATTGTGTTTTCAGTTAACCTCTTCCCCTGTGACCTAGTGACCTAGGAGGACGACATCCGCTTCATAATGCCTAGAGATGATCCGTGCTGGTCACTGAAGAGCTACATCAACTTCGCACTGTGGATCGCCGGATCAGCTCTCACCGTGGACAAAGTGGAGTCCAGCCCGTGGGCGTCAAATGTGTTTGCCACAAGCTCGCTGTCCGCTCCTTCGTCAATCCTGCCGGTCGCTCTGAAATCAAGTTTGCCGGCCGTTCCTCAGTCAAGGCCGCAGGCAGCGGCATTCTCAAGTCTGCTGACTGCTTCGCTCTTTCAAAACTCAGCCCAAAGGAAAAGGCTGAAGAGGAGGAGGCAGTCATCTAAAACTCCAGCGCTTGAGTCCGCTCCAGCATGCCTCTCAGCACTTATGGACATCGTGCTACCCCCAGAGTTCTCAGCCCCCATCCTCACTCCAGAATCCACTCCAGAAAGCTTTCCTTCGTCTCCGCTGGTCCCATCCAGCTCTCCATTGTCTCCTGAGTCTCCTTCGTCTCCGCTGGTCCCGTCCAGCTCTTCATCGTCTCCTGAGTCTCCTTCGCCTCTGCTGGTCCCGTCCAGCCCTCCTTCGTCTCCTGATTCCCCCGAGTTAGCCAGCCCTGCCCCTCCAGTGTCCGCTCCTCCAGAGCGCCCTCCAAAGTCAGCTCCTCCAGAGCACCCTCCAGTGCCTGCTCCTCCAGAGCGCCCTCCAGAGCACTCCCAAGTGCCCGCCCCCCAGGATTTCTAGTTTTCTAGTGCGTATACCCGTGACCGTGCCGGCTAAGGCCACAGAGGTTCCACCATGGCCTCCAGAGTACCCTGATCCGCCATGGCAACCTGAACTGCCTGCTCCGCTATGGTCCCCTCAGCTACCAGCTCCGCCGTGGCAACCAGAACTGCCTGCTCCGCCATGGCCCCCGGACCTCCCTGGAGGCTCTCCTTGTCTCAGTGCCAGCCCCCCCTCCACGATGGTACTGTTACAGCGCAGGTCGCGCCTTCCGGGAGGTGGGAGTGATGTTAGGGTTATGTTTAGTTTTTGTCCTGGTTTTCATTGTGTTTTCAGTTAACCTCTTCCCGTGATCTAGTTTTACTTAGTTTCCTAATTGTCATTTTGTTCACATGTGTTTGATTAATTAACTCATCAGATCCTTTGTTTGCTCCCCTACAAATACCCTCAGTTTTCCCTTAGTCGGGGTCCGTTCTCGTTTATGTTAAGTTGGCTAGTGTACCTGTTATAGTTGTATTTACCTTATTAAAGAACTTTTCTTTGATCTTCATCGCAACGTCTCCTTCATACTACCAGAGTGTAACAGTTACCTTATACTACCCAATACTGTCTTGAGTAAGTACACATTTACATTTGCATTTAGTCATTTAGCAGACGCTTTTATCCAAAGCGACTTGCAAATGAGGAGAACAATAGAAGCAATCAGACCAACAAGAGAGCAACAGTACACAAGTGATGTGACAAGTCACAATTAGTCTAGCACAGTACACATAGGAATAAAAATAATAATAATAATAATAAAATAAAAATGAATAGAATAGAATTGAATCGGTCGGGTGTTGAAGAACATCAGTACCTTGAATTTGATGTGAGCGGCTATTGGCAGCCAGTGCAAACTAATGAAGAGAGGTGTGACATGGGCTTTCCTCGGCTCATTGAAGGCCACTCTCGCTGCTGCATTCTGGATCAGTTACAGAGGCTTGATAGGAAGGAGTATGGTTGACAAACCTAGCTGTATAGAGAAGTTGTGATGAAGCGCTGGGTTGGCTGAGACCTCGAGCAGTTCTGTTTTAGCAAGGTTGAGTTGAAGGTGATGGTCCTTCATCCAGCCAGAAATGTCTGTCAGACAGGCTGCAATGTGAACAGCTACTGTCAGATCATCTGGTTGGAATGAGATGTAGATTTGAGTGTCATAAGCATAGCAGTGATAGGAAAAGCCATGCTTCTGAATGACAGATCATAATGATGACATGTAGATGGAAAAGAGAAGTGGTCCAAGCACTGAGCCCTGAGGAACCCCAGTAGCAAGAAGTTGTGAATTAGAAACATCACCCCTTCAAGGCACCCCGAAGGACCTACCTGAGAGGTAAGACTTGAACCACTGGAATGTGGTTCCTGAGATGCCCATCTTCATGAGTGTGGACAGGAGGGTCAGGTGGTTAACTGTGTCAAAAGCAGCAGACAGATCCAGCAAGATGAGTACTGAGGATCTGGAAGCTGCTCTTGCCAGTCTCAGGGATTCAGTAACAGAGAGCAGGGCAGTCTCAGTTGAGAGGCTACTTTTGAAGCCAGATCGGGTGTTGTCCAGGAGGTTGTTCTATGCGAGAAACATAGAGAGTTGGTGGAACACAACCCGCTCAAGTGTCTTTGCAATGAATGGAAGAAGGGTCTGTAGTTTTTTAAAAGTGCTGGATTTAGAGAAACATCCGAAACAAGTTTTCCAAAACCATGAAAAGAATGAAAGGAAAGAGTGGAGATGAGGCGGCGAGTACCAAAGTACCCAGGCTGCTTTATAGATGTCCTGGCTCAGACCTTTTGTTCGGCACCGACAAACAGTGTCCAACATGCCATATTTTGAAAAGGTAAACTAAACGCTATTCAGTTTGTGATATGTCTGTGCTGCAAGTTCGTTTCTAGTTTGCAAATTGTAGTAGTTATTTGTAGTAGACTTATTTTTCTAATAAAGCAAGTTTATTGATTGACCTCAGTTATTTTACTTATAAAACATTGACGATTGCTAGCTATGTGAGTTATATATCTGCAAAATCCACACTTGTTGGTGCTTGTGTAACGCAGTATTCATTTTGTCTTTCCCTTTGTACTTTCACTGAAACGTTATTCTTCTATGGCCCTGTCCCAAATGGCACACTTTACATGCGTTTGCGATCTTGCAGACTTACAATGGCCACCGTGTGCACATGTCCAATAAGTCCATTAAACCATAGGGTGTCCCATTCGTCATTTTAGCTTTCAGAAGGGTGCTCCCTTGATGCACACTTTTGCCGAGCAAGCACTGAGGGGAGCTCTGCAGCAGATTTCTACCTGATAGTCAAAGCGGCATTACGTCACAAAAGTGTTGGATGCAGAGGAAGACTGCAAGGGTTTAGGGTGCGATTTGGGACAGGGCCTATGTATTGTAGGTTGAAAGTGATGACTCGGGGGGGGGGAAATGGTGGCTGATGAATTGTCTCCATCCACAGCCCCACCATCATCATCATCTGGTCCCACCAGTGACAGTGAGGAAGATGAGCAGTGCTCAACCATTTGCCTGGATGACTTTGGCACTTCAATACTGCAGAGGTCAAGTATTCCATGCAAAGCTGCTGCAAATTCAATGATGCAGTCAACTTCATCTTCACCCCCTTCAGTGCCATGCAGCAAAAGGAAAAGGAGAAGGGACAGTGCAGATGATGGCATTGGACAGCTACTTACTTTCCTTGAGAAAGACAAAACAGATAGTTTTGATAAGCACACACAGATTGTTGCAGACTTCATGCGCAAACTACTGCCATGGCACTGTGCCATCTTCAAAAAACATATACAAGACATTATGTTTGATATTGAGATGCAGCTACTGGATGAGCAAGACAATGGCACAACACATTAGAGGCTGATTGTTTTTTGTATGCTCTCTTGTGTAAAAAATAGTATTTTTGGTGTTTCAAATAAATATGTTGTTACACCATACTGCTGCTGCTGTTATTCTTTCAATACGTGAATTTAAAAGTTGTGCAATAAATGAAATGCCAAACGAACATACAATAGTAAACCTTTGTTTTTATCAACATTAAATCATGACATCACATAAAATATAAAAAGGTATAATGTACCCAGTTTAATAAAATACATACAAAAATAAAATAAAGTAACAAACAGGTTTGTGTTATTGAGATGACTCCAATAATTTTTTTTTTTTCACATCATGCTAAAGTTTTTTTTAGCCATTCACAATTCCCATAGAGGACTGATTATGGAAACTGAATGTTTCTTTTTGTATTGCAAACATTATACTTGACTCTGAACTGCTGCTAATCATTATTCTTTTGTTTATATTCTGACTATTGGTACCCATCTCCCACCTGGATACACTCATCATTACACTGGTATGCATTCTATTAATAAAGAAACTACTGGAGAAAACCCTGTTATGTTATCTGAATTTTTAACCTGTATGAAAATATGCTGGGAACAAACACCTAGTTCAAACCAACTCAGATCGGAAACATTGTGTGCGTAGCCTTTTTACTAATATTATACATTTTTTATAGTTCAGGTAAAAAAATTAAATGATAAAAAAAACATTCATGCCATACAGGTGTCACGGTCCAGGTGTGTGGAGGCAGGCAGGATGACGAGGACGACAAGGATTCAAAAGAAGGATATTTAATGTAGCAACAACAAGGCAGAGACAGACACACACTCGGGGTAACATTCACAATAACCGACAATACTAGAATACACGAGACAGGAACTTTTAGGGCAGATAACGAGGGGCAGAGAGGTGAACACAATGAGGGTAATTAACTAATGATTAGACGGGCTAAACCAACACAAGGGGAAGAAACCACAACAAACAGTCCACAGGGGTGTTACATTACTCCCCCCTCCCGGAAGGTGCGTCCTCGCACCGTAGAAACAGAGGGAGGGGTGGAGGGGGACAAGGCAGTGGATGTGAGATGGTGACAGGGGAAGGCAAAGGGCTGGCAGGCAGAGCAGACAGGTGGAGCTTTCGGCGGAGGATGGACCTCCAGGAGGAGGATGGCTAACAGAGTCCAGGGAGGTGACGATGGAGGCAGGAG
>NW_015506193.1:254072-265813 GCF_001515645.1 Sinocyclocheilus grahami | reverse complement strand
TAATGATTAGACGGGCTAAACCAACACAAGGGGAAGAAACCACAACAAACAGTCCACAGGGGTGTTACATTACTCCCCCCTCCCGGAAGGTGCGTCCTCGCACCGTAGAAACAGAGGGAGGGGTGGAGGGGGACAAGGCAGTGGATGTGAGATGGTGACAGGGGAAGGCAAAGGGCTGGCAGGCAGAGCAGACAGGTGGAGGTTTCAGCGGAGGACGGACTTCCAGGAGGTGGACGGCTAACAGAGTCCAGGGAGGTGACGATGGAGGCAGGAGTCAGGGAGACGACAGGAGGGAACTGGAGCAGGAGGCAGGTGGGACCCTAGCAGCCCATGGTGGAGCCGACGGAGGGAGGAGCCATGGAGGAGGAATATCCACCGACTCCAGGGGGCCGACCAACGGCAGCGGAGCAGGTGGAGGAGGAGCACGAGGCGGAGACGGAGAGCCAACGAGCCAGGGGGATGCAGAGTTGCTGGAGGAGGCCGGAGCGGGTGGGAGGGCGGGCATTTTTGAGGAGTGGGCATTGGAGAGAGATCTTGATAAGGAGCTAATTGCCAGAAGACCAGAAGAACTTAACAAAATTATACTCTTAGCCAGTATTGGCCGGAGTCTGGGTACTGAAACTGAGCTGACACCACCGGCATTGGGCCACAATCATGCCAACCAAAATGGTACACTTAGCCAGTACTGGCCCAAATCTGGGTACTGAAACTGAGCCGACACCACCGGCATTGGGCCACTCGTCGGTGTGATTGTGGCCCAATGCTGGTGGTGTTGGCCCAGTTTCAGTACCCAGACTCGGGCCAGTACTGGCTAAGTGTTTAATTTCTCGTTGGTGTGATTGTGGCCCAATGCCGGTGGTGTTGACTCCGTTTTAGTAGCCAGTCTTGGGCCAGTTCCGGCTAAGTGCTTCAATTCCTGTCGGCGTGATTGTGGTCCAATGGCAGCAGTTTTGGCAGCCGGACTCAGGCCAGTGTATTTGGGCCAATTCTGGGGCGTCATTCATCCCATGTCCATGCCGACTCTGGTAGCCGTGCCGAGTTATTTCATCCGGCCTGCCGGATCTGGACCATTATCGGGCCAAACCGTTTTGGCTACCTGGGTGACGTCGGCACTATACTCTTGCCAAGAACAGTTTTTACTTTGTGGAAGCTTTGCGTTTGTTTAGCTAATAAAATATTAAAACTGGATTCAAAATTGTGTACAATTATTTAATAATTTTATCCTGGTATCGTGGACTCGCTCTCTCGTTTCATACAAACGCAGCTGCTGCCATTTTGCTACGATTGTTTTGTATGCATTAAGATAACTAACAAACTGGTAAGATTTTAAAACATTTTCGTCTTAAATCTTTTATCACCATAATTATTTGTGGTGAAATGTTGTGTAATAAGTGGTTTGACTGCACCATATACCTTAAATATCCGTCTAGTTTGAACTTGCCACTGCTCGCAGCTGCTGTTTTCACTGAAACTTTATTGCGTTCAAATATTTCAACCCAAATCAATATTTTGTGACTAATTATTTACTTATGTGGCAAGTAGCGGTGTAATAAGTGGGATAATGTACATCCAGCCGGTTGTTATTGCTGAATAACCCCCTTCAGGGTGATACAAGACCCCTCCACTTCGAGTCGGGGTTCTGATCACCCTGTTGGGGGTTATTCTACGATAAATTTCATAACACTATGAAAATGTATAGTACATTATCCCTTACGTAGTGATTGAACAGGCAAGTCAGCTGCTCAGTTGGGCAAGGGCCCTTTACACAATCTATGTGAAACAACACAATTTTGCCAGAGAACAGAACACTCTGGTGTCTGTAAAAAGCAGCTTATTTTGTTCTCACAGAACGGGTAAGCCTGCCGAAAGCGACCAAGTTGCTTTCAGCCTCTGTCATGCCCCTCCAATCTCCAGGCCGAACCTTAACAGTTGGCGTAGTGCCATTAGCCAGGTTTGGTGTGATGTACCTGGCTTTTTCTGCAGATGCAAAATCTGTTGATAGTTGTGCAGGGCCATGCAGGCTTTAACAATACACACTGCCCTTTCAACAGAACTCTCGATGGGGCCACCGAGAATCTGGAACCGGGATGCCATAAAGCTAAAGGCATTCTCTATTATGCGACGTGATTGGCAGTGTCTGTAGTTATACACCCTCTATGCAGATGTGAAATTCTTCCCTGTTATTAATAGAACACATAATAGGCTCAGTTACACCAGAAAGTACATTTACTGTATTATTATTATCTATTAATGAACGATGCTGATAATAACAATATTAAGTAATAAAAATGTAAGATGAAAACACTTTGGTTACAATACCTGGATAGGGCCACATCAGGTTCACATTCAGGGAGAAAGATGCATCTCCAACTATGACATGAGGGCACACATGTCTGTCCTAGGTAGGGCCTTTGGTCTGGGCAAATCCAGCTGTCCTTGCAACAAGGCTCTTCCAAAAGAACTCTCTTGAAATACACCTCCATCACTTTCACGGCCATAAGTAACAATGTCCACTGTAGCGAACTTGTATTGCACGTCACACACAGCTAGAAATAAAATAGAATGTGTCCCTTTATAATTAAAATACTCTCACCAAGACATGTTTTCTGTCAATGGCTCCGATGCAGTTCAGAAAATTCCACAGCCTCCAAAAGTCCGTCGAGATGGTTTCCCATTGCATTTGTGAGGGTGTAGAGACTAACTAATCTTTGAGGGCTAACCAAATGGCTTCACACATCTCCGTGACTATCTTGTGGGCCATGCACAGTCCAATCTTGAATGTTTCAGCCACATTCTGTTGCGTGGCTCTACTTGCTAATACTAATACTAACCACTTGCTAATAGTGTCAAGGCCAGACACTACTGCAGTTTCCACTAATTTCTCTGTAGTGGAAATTGGTGTCCTGTGCATTTTAGCATGTTTCACATACGGTGATAACCTTTTTAGGAGATCGTCAAACCACTGCATATTCTGAAGTATGAAAAATGCACTTCTTCATCTGGGCTCCACATTTGCTGAATAAAAGGGCAAACTCGCCATCATTCTTTCGGTTTTCATTAAGTGGATGCACATAGCACCTTTGTCACTTATTCTTGTTCTTATTCTTTGCCATTGAATAGATCAATGCTACTGCCAGATGTTTACGAAACTGTTCTTCTCTCACAGCCTCCATGGTTGTTGTGTTTAGGGGATACGCGTGAGCGGCACAACACATATTTACATACTCCATCTACACCCCGCCTCCAGCAGTGCAGAGGTGTTGGAATGTTCAAAAACAGCATACCGTCACTCAGGCCCTGTTTACACTAGTGCGTTTTAGTTTTAAAATGTCATTTTAAAATGAAAATGATCCTAGTCTACACTGGCGTTTTCACTGCATTTCAGAAACGATCTCCGTTCACACTACACAACGGAAAACGCATGTCACATGACCATTCATGCACACTGGGCATGCGTGTTAAAGTGTAAACAGGAAGTTGGTTGCTAGTCACTGGCAGGTACAACAATGAGCATGATGGCGAGGAAAAGCAAGGATGTATTTGTTGCCGATTGCTCTAAGCACATCTTGCCTCTTGCGCATGTAGGCAGCTGGTGTATTATAAAATACTGAATTTAGCTGCACAGTGGCTGCTAAAAATTACAACAAAGCCAGGAAAGTTTGCAGTTCAGTCTCCATTTTATTGTTTACGGCCGTCAAGGATACGTAGAGCGAATGGACCCTTTTCACAAGACTGTGATGACACGTTTCAACAGTCCTCACCATTGTAAATCCTCCAAAGTATATTGTATCATGTACATTTTATAACACTATACTTTGTATTATATTACATTTGCATCAAATTACAAAAAACCTAGTTAACACTAATGCGAGGGTGTTTCTAATACAGCATCTATGGGAGTGACGGTAAATTTGACATCGTTCTCTCTACTGACTGCCGTTATCAGTCTCTCTCACACCGATTTAGGGTAATTTCGACTTAAAGCTGCGCTGCGCAAACCGATCAGAGTATGACATCAAAGCACCCATTTACCGATCAGTCTGCTCGGTGCCACTTTAAGTCAAACACACCTAATGCTGTCTGCTGGACAGCGTGCTCATTGCTGCGTGTTCTTATTTTATTTTCACCACCTGCGAACCCACGAAGAGCTCATAAAAGGCACTTCATCTCCTCGTTGCTCCATGTTTGCCCTCTGCTCATTTGTTTTGGATACACCACTCGTTCCGCATCATCAAATCATGTTGCATAGCATCTTGTCATTACTTCCTGTTTTTGGATTGTTTAGAAGGGTTTGGTCCGTGTTGCATTCATATTTAATTTGAACCGCACCAGAGTTCGTTTGGAAGCGGACCGAGACCAACTTGTTTGGTGTGCACCAGGGTTCAGATGGCAGCGTTCACACTTGCTCAAATGAACCGCACTAACAGCGCAATTGCACCAGGGTTCGTTTTAATCGAACCAAACATGACAAGTGTGAACACACCCTAAAAAGATGGGTCTCAGTCTGCTTCCAAACGAACTCTGGTGTGTTCGAATTGTTTTGTGGTTGAATTGTTCATTTGTTTGTCACTTTTTAGAAAGTGAATGAAGAGGGAAGTTGCCGTTTAGGGTTAGTGACATATTTATCTTGTCTTATTTGCAAAAGATTTGAACTGATTTCGGTTTATTTTTTATTTATTTTTATTTTTTTTTTAATTTGTTTTCAACAGTGCATCGCCGGCACTTAAACTGACAGTAATCAAAAAGGCCCACAATGGACTTATTGCTGACAGGATACCACAATCGGTAAGGCAAACGCAAAAAACATCATATTATCTGTCAGAATCATTATCAACGCTATCAAAAACAGTAGCATTTAACACTAGTACACAGATCTGTAATTAAAAATGCAAACATTAGCCATGAAGAAGTCTATACTATTTAATTCAGTATAGTAGTTACATTTTCAAAAAATTTGGAAAACATTCATAAGAGCACTAGAGTTATCATCTATATAGCAATGGTTATTAATGAAAACTATAACAGTAATATGTATAATTGCATGAATAATAAACAACTGATAAAATCATCCAACCCTACACTCTAAAAAATGGGTTTCAAAATGTGTTAATACTTTAATAAGGTTACACTCTAAAAAATGCTGGGTTGTTTCAACCCAATGTTGAGTCATATATGGACTAACCCAACTGTTGGGTTAAATTTTGGTTACATTTTTAAATGAGCTTTTTAACCCAACAGTTGGGTTAGTCCATATTTGACCCAACATTGGGTTGAAACAACCCAGCGTTTTTTAGAGTGTAACCTTATTAAAGTATTAACACATTTTGATTCAACAAATATGGTATAATTTAACAATGTTCATCCCTCCAAAACAGAGAAAACATCTACATGTCTGTCTCATGCAGTCGTGGCCTAATGGTTAGAGAGTCGGACTTGTAACCCAAAGGTCACGGATTGTGTGGGATTGTCGGTGGGGGGGAGTGAATCAGATTACTGTTTTTCAAGTGTTTCATCGAGGTTGGAGCTCATATCTGCAGGATAGTGGCTCTCATCGGTGCTGATAGCCTCGTGGGCTGACATACAAGACAACCACTCCTCTGGTGACCCAAGTTCAGTTACCAGCTCGAGGTCCTTTGCCAACGGGTGTTCCATTCCCCTCTTTCTGCTCCATACTCTCTCCTGTTTGATCTGCATTGTCATATCCAAAAAAGGCCCTCCAGGAGCAGGACTGGACACCCCTGGTATAGATCAGTGATTCCCAACCCTGTTCCTGGAGCCCCCAGCACTGCACATTTTGCATGTCTCCTTAATTAAACACCTGATTCAGGCCATCAACTCATTAGTAGAGACTCCAAAACCTGAAATGTGTGTGCCAGACGAAGAGACATGCAAAATGTACAGTGTTGGTGGGCTCCAGGAACATGGATCAGAACTACTGTATTAAGGGTAATTTTGAATACAGCAATTAACTGTTCCACTTAGATTCCTGTCAGGACAACAAAGCCTTCAGCATGTAAAATATATAAAAGTATGTAACCTTATTAAAGTATTAACACATTTTGATTCAACAAATATGGTATAATTTAACAATGTTCATCCCTCCAAAACAGAGAAAACATCTACATGTCTGTCTCATGCAGTCGTGGCCTAATGGTTAGAGAGTCGGACTTGTAACCCAAAGGTCACGGATTGTGTGGGATTGTCGGTGGGGGGGAGTGAATCACCAGCGCTCTCTCCACCTTCAATACCACGACTGAGGTGAGACCCTTGAGCAAGACACCGAACCAATGTTCCGGGTCTGTGTTCACTACTCACTGCTGTGTGTGTGCGCACTTAAATGCAGAGCTAAATGCAGTGCGTGCACTTAACTCATTTAAGCCCATCGGCAACTATAGTTGCCGCAGTTTATAGTTGTCATTTTCCTTTTGTAAGTATTTTTCTAGATGTTATCCATGTTTTATTTCTCAATGACATGCAAGAAAACATCCAAATAAAGGATTTCAAGAAAAAAAAATGTATTCACTTCCTTTCTGTCACATGAGGCTGTCAAGTTCCTACCCCTACTTCCAGGAAGCATGGCGAAGGCAAACTCTCCCAAAGAAATTACATTTTCATGTTACTAATAAGTATTTTTTTGTTGACGTGTGTGTGTGTGTGTGTATATATATATATATACAGTATATATATATCTACGTAATCATGAAGATCTCTAGAATTATCCAAACAAAACAAATCTTACAGGAGATCTATAGTTTTTGGGTCTGTTAAATTAAAGTTACATTTTCATTTAACTAACACACCTCTAAGAATTAAAATACCTGCATGTTCAATAATAAGTTAAAAACAAACATCAAGGGTGTAGCCTATACATGATAATTATTTAAATAAGCATATATTTTAAAAAGAATATCATTAATTTCATGAATATCAAGGACTTCTGTCAGGGTTAATCCATTTGACCTAATCAATATGTGCCTATTCATAAAAATGTGATATTTTACATATTTACATCACAAAGTATAGCATGCAAATGTGTTTATGTAAATGTATAAAACTACTGTTTTAAAGCTGTTATTATGAGTTAGATGCCAAAAGCTCTCCTCCTATTCAAATTTGACATTGAAGGGGTGCATACAACATATTTGCCGGCAACTGTAGTTGCCGCACATTCAAATACGATTAGTATAGCATGCAAATGTGTTTATGTAAATGTATAAAACTACTGTTTTAAAGCTGTTATTATGAGTTAGATGCCAAAAGCTCTCCTCCTATTCAAATTTGACATTGAAGGGGTGAATGCATTATGCAACATATTTGCCAACCAGCAACTATAGTTGCAGCATATTCAAATACAATTTTCAAGAAAAAAAAAAAAAAACCTGGGGAAAATAAATGCAGAACATGTTCACATAGGACACTATTAACATGACTATATGCATGAAACCATTCAGAAAAAATTGGGCACAAATGGGTTTTAAAGGCAGAGCACAAATTCCAAGTATGGGACACCATACGTGGCCACATGTCCTGTCCTTTCCTTTCAAAGTGTTTAGTGAATGACTTGTATTTGTAGGGGTTATTTTAGCACAATTATTAACCCTACCCCAGACCTCACTAATTTTCAAACCCTGGTTACGGCCATGCATGTACTGTAAAATAAAGTGTAACCTAACATTGTTGATGTATAATACATCTGAGAAAAACTGAGAATAGTGTCTCCTCTCGTGTTCATTACTCACCTGTCTTCGCACACACACACAACATTGATAACCACACGCGAGAGAGAGAGAGAGAGGAGTCTCTAATGGACTTCTGTGAGTGGCCTGATCCGATCAGCTTGTGTCATGTGACTGGCACATGGACCCGGTTTACACCTGGCATTAACATCAGTTTTTCACACTCGGCGGTAAATAAAGGTGTCAACAGGCTCTAAAACATTGTGTGATCAAATCATTGAAACCACATATGGAGGTAGTCAGAAATGCATGTGAACACATACAGTATGTGTGTAAAGCCCAATACACTTCAGTAAAGGCCTATATTCATTTACTGCATTCTGCTCCGTCTTGCACACAATTGAGAATGCAAGCCTTTCAAAGCATACTCTACTGACCATGAGCACAGTTGGACACATTCGGTGAAAAAAATCTGGCTTCATGTGGACAGTGTGCCCGGACATGAGTGGATGAAAAGTTGGACTGTCTGCTATCTGGAGCAGAACGTGCAAGGGAAATGTACTTTTGGCTGAATGCACAGCCTTTTAAAGTATACTTTGTTTGATAGCAGGCACTAGATTATTATACATTATTTATTATTACATGTGCACTAGAAAGTTTTGTCCTTGTCCAGTTTTTTCTTCAGAGTTATGAGTGATACAATATGTATATGTACTTGTTTAGAGTAACTAGAGTTAATCTTTTAACCCCTTACACAAGCACTCATCAATGCTGTTGTCTTCAGTAGCAGCACCTAACTAATTAGTGCAAAAAATGCAAGGTGCAAATGCGAGCTGTGCCTACAGAGTACATGTGTTTAGAAAAATTGGGCTGTGCATGTACAATATGCACATTCTATGATGACGACAATATCCTGGACCTCAGTGAAGCTTCGCCTACTCACCAACAAATGATCGTTCTGGGACAAGCTGTGAGAAAGCACAACAAAATTAGCATTGTGTGATTCAAACTTCACTGTAATGTAATGAAAACAGGGATTACCTTTGTAACAGTTGCTGCTATCCTTGTTCTTTTCATTTGCTTCTTTTGTTGCTCATTGATAATTTGTGTAACATTTATTCGGTAGTGTTCAGCGCTCCCGGGATAGTGATGTAGAGTGTGATGAAATAAGAGTGGGGATCTGAAACCATAGTGCACATTCTTGAGTGCACTCATTCAGTCCCATAATGCATCTCTGCAATGAGTGTACAGCATTCCTGAGTTCAAACAGTAGAGAATGGTGCTAGCATTGGCAAGGTCATTGGTTCAGTTCCCAGGGAAAGCAAGAACTGATAAAATGTGTATGAAATCTTCAGAATGGGCTGCAGGCCGACACAGTTTGTGCTTACCTGGTTTGGGGGGAAAATCACGCAAGTGGACTATACGTCAGGGCAGGCATCCTGCAGAGTCTAGCTCCAACTTTCTCAATATACCTGCTTGGAAGATTCTAGTAATCCTAAAGACTTAGATTACTGTTTTTCAAGTGTTTCATCGAGGTTGGAGCTCATATCTGCAGGATAGTGGCTCTCATCGGTGCTGATAGCCTCGTGGGCTGACATACAAGACAACCACTCCTCTGGTGACCCAAGTTCAGTTACCAGCTCGAGGTCCTTTGCCAACGGGTGTTCCATTCCCCTCTTTCTGCTCCATACTCTCTCCTGTTTGATCTGCATTGTCATATCCAAAAAAGGCCCTCCAGGAGCAGGACTGGACACCCCTGGTATAGATCAGTGATTCCCAACCCTGTTCCTGGAGCCCCCAGCACTGCACAATTTGCATGTCTCCTTAATTAAACACCTGATTCAGGCCATCAACTCATTAGTAGAGACTCCAAAACCTGAAATGTGTGTGCCAGACGAAGAGACATGCAAAATGTGCAGTGTTGGTGGGCTCCAGGAACATGGATCAGAACTACTGTATTAAGGGTAATTTTGAATACAGCAATTAACTGTTCCACTTAGATTCCTGTCAGGACAACAAAGCCTTCAGCATGTAAAATATATAAAAGTAAAAAAAAAGAGTTACTCAGAAAAGTACTTGTGTTCTAATGGTTTAGCAATGGCTCCCAACATCGCACATTTTGTATGTCTCCCTAATGAAAAGCACCTGAATCTAATCAGTAGAAACCTGACATGGGTGTGTTACAAAGGAGTAATGCTGCGTTCAAGTCCTCCTGGGACGTTCGACTGACAAGTCGTAATTACGATGTCAGGTGCGTTCAAGTCAGTTTAGTCTGCACAAGATGGCGATGTACCTTTTTTTAATAAATTCCAAGAAAATACAACAGGGTCTGCATTTTTTTTACTTGGATTTCATTAACTAGCTGCGTAACAAGAACATGACCAATTTAAGTTTATAGGACAACTAAACTATCAATTTAAACAAAAATTTACCGTCAACTACAGACATTGCAGCCATCGATTCCGCCATGTTTCTCATTGACACGCCCCCAACTCGGAAATGTTGAGTTTCCCACTCGGAAATACGATCTATCCGATAATAATCCCAAATGTGCAGATCTGTCAGACCAGGGCTGGGAACCCAGAAACCAAAACTCTGATGGGAAGAGTCAAACATCTAGAACTGTTTTCAGCCTTCCAGAAGGGCCCTAGAAGCATAGGGCCCTTCTGGAACCCTTTTTCTGGATTCTGTTTTAATGGTTAAGTTAAATTGTAGTCATCAAATAGTATGTCTAATTAATTGAAACCATAAAACTTATACAATTTAACAACAATTCATTAAAAGTTTAACAAAAACTATATTTGAGCATGTAACAGACAGGGGTTCTGTGCTGAAGAGTGTTTTTTTTTTCTTCTGTCTGCAGTCCTGATCTGTCCGTTCAGCAGAATTCCCTTGCCGAGCCATCTGTCTGAATGCTGACTGCTGATTCACCTTGAGCTCCAGCTGAGTGTCCAACTCCGGACGGAGGAAGAGCACGAGAACACATGCAAGTCAAGGCTGGGCCGCTGGGTTTTCATCATGGCAAAACACTCAAATCATGTAGCTATGAAGTGGGCTATATAAATGCAAATTGTATTGGAGATCTATTAGAGGTCTTGGAAAGAGAGTCATATGTAAATGTCCCATAAGAGCAAAGCGCCGCGCCCGAGCCGATTACCGGAGGAGAATGCCAGCGCCTCGTGGTAAATCATGGTGAACAAGGTGAGAACTCTGGAAATTGAATAGTGAGGTGGTGCGTTTTGACTTATTGTAAATGCAAGAAAGATGCACAGGTGCAAAACAGCAAAACTGCAGGCTAAAATTAGTCTAGCACTGAGGGAGTGTTTTGTGGCACAGAGGCCTGTGATACAGGGAAACTCTTCTCACTGATCATTATTTCCATTACAAGTGGATAAAACATGACTGAACTTGATTGCTCATATAACTCATAATGTGCTGTTGTGTATAAAAATGGTTTTCTGCCCATCAGTGTGGCTGCAGCACAATAATAGTGAATGCTGAGAAAGGTGTCCATCTAGTGTTCATCATGAAGAACTGCAGGTGCAACATATTCATTCGGAGAAAGTACTGATTCACAAGACAAACACAAAGAGGCACTAATAGTTCTAAATGAAACTAGTTTATTACCAAAAAACACCAGTAAATTGTCAGACAGAGACTGTCATCATCAGTGACCGGATGAGATCATTAGTGTGAAAACCTGGGCTATAAAAGATTCTCTACAAATAAATACTGTACTTGAGCATCCCATCAATAAAAAAAACCCAGCCGGTGCTTGTCATTGACCGTTTTACAAACAAGAGAACGTGTTCCTGCTGATAAATACATTTCAACACAGGAGACAGGGTCTTACGTCAAGTCTAAAGGGGTCCTATTATGCTTTTTCACTTTTTCAACTTTAGTTAGTCTGTAATGTTGCTGTTTGAGCATAAAAAAGATCTGCAAAGTTACAAAGCTCAAAGTCCACTTCAAAAGGAGATATTTTATTTAACAGAAATCACTTTTCAAAAACTACAACGAACGACTCGTTTGGACTACAACACATAATTTCCGGGATTTGTGATG
>NW_015506193.1:249801-254020 GCF_001515645.1 Sinocyclocheilus grahami | reverse complement strand
CCAATCACAACACACGCTGGCCCAGCTAACCAATCACGGCACATTTCGTATTTCAGAAGGCGGGCCTTCATTTCATACAGGAACTATTCGAGCCGTTCATGCCAGACTGGGGAGAGAGGTGTTGTAATAATGTAAACTATGTGAAAAATTATGTGTTTTTCTAACAAACTAGTATGAGAGCCTGTTCTAGTACACCCCCAAAACAAAATTAAGACTTTGTAAAAGAGCATAATAGGACCCCTTTAAATTCTAATTCTGGTCAGTCATTTCTTCCTGGTGGGAATGTTCCTGCAGAGCCAGACCATCCCGTCCTACAGCAGAGGGAGAGCATGACTACATCAGTGTCTCTCACATGAACATATGCGTGTGTGTGTGTGTGTGTGTGTAGCTGGTAATCCCTACATTATGGGGACCAAACATCCCCACATAATTTACTGGAGTAATACCAGTAAATTCTAACCAGAAAGTTTTTTTAAAAGAAAAATGCCTGTAGTTTTGTGTGAGGGTTAGGGTAAGGGGATAGAAAATACAGTTTGTACAGTAGATAAGTGTATGTGTACCTGGACTCCCTCTGCGGTGAGAGCGGAGCAGGACTGGATCTGCCATATCCGGTCTCGTATGGTGTGCAGGTTCAGGCTCTCTGCGATCTCTGCTGCCGTCGCCGCCATCATCATGTCCTGCTTGTTGGCAAAGATTAACAGGGGCACCATGTTCAGTTTCTCCTCATCGAGCAGCTCTGCCAACTCCTGATGATGGTGGGCATTTCACACACACACACACACACACAGTGAAGTGAGAGAGAGAGAGAGAAAGCCATCATTTAGTGAGGTTGGGTTTTCAAGAAGAAAAGTGTCAACATTATTAGACTGGCTGATGGTCCACTGACAACATGTGGTCTGTTCCACATATCGCCTAACAATCTCTTCATATTCAATTAAATGTAAATGACAGCTTACTGTCAGATGATATCTAATACAGACAGTGATGAAGGTCTCACCTGTGCAGTTTCATCAAAGCGTTTTCTGTCGGAGCTGTCAATCACATAAATCTGTAATAAATCAACAGTCATTAGTGTAATCTCATCTGTTTGTATGATGTTAACAATTGCTGATGGAAATAATAATGGATCAAATCAAATTAACTTAAATTCAACATGAAACCAAATTCACAACCCATTTTACTTCTGCAGTGTCATACAGACGTACCACGGTATAAAGCCCACCGTCAGAGGGTCCATCAGCATCCAGAGCATCTTTTAACCCAAATCTATGCTCACTTCATATTTAAGCATAGATTAAGGACCTCTCTGTCGTTTTTAAAAAAATGCAGAAGTAAGCTTTTCTGTGAATGTGCGAGACTTCAGATTCATCAGCCGGTACAGGTAAATAACTAGAATAACAAAGTGCAGTAAACAGTGAAACTATTTGCGCTACAAAACAGTGTGTTTATAATTATGACAATACATTAAAGTAATATGATAAGAAATACCAGTCTGTAAAATCAAGCATCATAACGGACTGTTTTCGTACAGCTAAAATAACTGGAAGTGGACAAAAGTCTCACACATTCAAGATACAAATGGCTGTGCCGCTCTTATGTGTTACATAAGGTGGATACTGATATTATAACGTTAACCAGCATTATTGAATTACTATGTTAACTATTGGCAAGACTGCATTACATGACTTTTGTAACTATTGGTTCACATGAATCAGCAGGCGGTGTAACATGGGTAATATCAGCAGAAAATGTTTGAGGTGGAACAAGAGATAACTTTTTGATAAGCAATTATGAAGCCAAACGGTACTTTCTTTACAGGAACGTCACTGATGAATCATTCACAGTATAAGCAGGAACACAAATAATGTCAATGCTGATTTCATGTTGACTTTAACAATAATGAGGAAAACTGTAATTATACACACCAAAGAGTTTGCAAAATACTCTCCAAATAAAACATAAGAGACATTTAATGAACTATAAACACCAGGAGATCGGTGTTCTCAAAGTATTTCCTCCAGTAAGGTCTGATCTTCCGCTGTCCACCGATATCCCAAACGTTTAGTTTGAACCCTTGAGACTGGACACTCTTTATGTTGAAGCCCTGTTTAGAAAGACATCACCATGTTGAGAGCGAATGACACAGCAGAGGTTTGGTCAGATAAAGTATTGCTGTGATCCATGTCTGATTGACCTGTGTGGGCGTAATGTGGCTGATGTCCTCTGATGCCAGCTGCTTCAGTATGGTGGTCTTGCCTGCATTGTCCAAACCCAACAGGAGGATTCGAACCTCCTGCTCAGGAGAGTTCTTCAGTCTCCTTAAGAATGACAGCAGGCCCTGACGCACACAGTGTTTTTTTTAGGACTTTCCATAGACATGATTTTTATATTGTACAAACTTTATATTCTATCCTCTAAGCCTAACACTAACCCTAAACTGAACCCTTAGGCTACAGAAAACATTCTGCCTTTTTGCATTTTCAAAAAACAAAACAAATAAAAACGACCAACCAACCAACCAAACAAAAGGCATCTAGTACAATTTAATTTAATTTAATTTAAATGCTTTCCTCATGGGGACCAATTTCAGGGATCATGGGGATCATCCAGACCATGGGGTCTTTACAACGTAATTAATATCTGGCCAACACACTTATATTAAAACAGCATCAGTCAGAGTGTGGGAGCTTCACGTCTCCATGAGGGAATTACTTACAGTAGGCTAATAGATAATAAACCGATCACTTACACCATAGCGCTGGAACTGAGATAGTGCTACTTAAGGTAAAAACACCAGGCCTCATTTATCAACAGTGCATATTGTGTGCGTAAGAACGGTTTCACACAAAGTGTGGGATCTACCAACTTGTACGTAGGAATGCGTGTAAACATAAGCACAACTCTGAGCATGCTTACGCAGAGAATCTAGTGGTAGAATGGTGATACTACAAAAAGAAAGTGCCGCCGCATGTTTCCGGTGTCCTTTAATTGCAAATAGCCTACTCAATTAGTAAAACATTTACTCAATTAGTAAAAATAACATTAAAGAGGTGTGTGAACTTGCAAGTATGATTTCAGACACTGTAATATGCTCTGGTCCCCTCCCTGCTTACCGTGGCGATGAGATACAGTGGGTACAGAAAGTATTCAGACCCCCTTAAATTTTTCACTCTTTGTTATATTGCAGCCATTTGCTAAAATCATTAGTTAATTTTTTTCCTCATTAATGTACACACTAAAATAACGAAGGAGTGGCTTCACAACAACTCTGTGACTGTTCTTGAATGGCCCAGCCAGAGCCCTGACTTAAACCCAATTGAGCATCTCTGGAGAGACCTAAAAATGGCTGTCCACCAATGTTTACCATCCAACCTGACAGAACTGGAGAGGCTCTGCAAGGAGGAATGGCAGAGGATTCCCAAATCCAGGTGTGAAAAACTTGTTGCGTCTTTCCCAAAAAGACTCATGGCTGTATTCGATCAAAAGGGTGCTTCTACTAAATACTGAGCAAAGGGTCTGAATATTTAGGACCATGTGATATTTCAGTTTTTCTTTTTTAATAAATCTGCAAAAATGTCAACAATTCTGTGTTTTTCTGTCAATATGGGGTGCTGTGTGTACATTAATGAGGAAAAAAATTTACTTAAATGATTTTAGCAAATGGCTGCAATATAACAAAGAGTGAAAAATTTAAGGGGGTCTGAATACTTTCCGTACCCACTGTACATAGCAGACTGTCGTCACTTAATAGCTGGATGTCTAAGTGGTGCCCGCAGAATAACATAGGTTTCATAGACAATTGGACGAGTTTTTGGGGCAGACCTGACCTGTTGAAAAGAGATGGTCTTCATCCCCTCCTGGGGTGGTGCCGCTCTTCTCTCTAGAAATATGGCACATAGTCTTAGAGTTTGCACTTGACTAACTGGGGCCCAGGTCAAGGAAGCAGACAGACTGGCTAAACCTACCACCTGCTAGTCGCCTCACGTCACAGAAATCAGTTAATTCTCAGCATATAGAGACTCTTTCACCTATATATCATACTATAGAGACTGTGTTTGTTCCCCAAACTAGAAAATACAAAAAAATGTCCAAACCAATTTAAGAGTAACAATTTAATTGATGTTCAACAAATAAAAAACAGATAAAGTACAGATAAACAAATGACAAAGCTTGGCTTATTGAATATCAGGTCCCTTTCTACGAAAGCACTTTTTGTAAA
>NW_015506193.1:247129-249173 GCF_001515645.1 Sinocyclocheilus grahami | reverse complement strand
TTGACTAACTGGGGCCCAGGTCAGGAAGCAGACAGTCTGGCTAAACCGACCGTCTGCTAGCCGCCTCACATCACAGAAATCAGTTCATTCTCAGCACATAGAGACTCTTTCCCCTAGATATCACACTATAGAGACTGTGACTGTTCCCCGAACTAGAAAAAACGTCCAAACCAATTTAAGAGTAACAATTTAATTGTTCAACAAATAAAAAACAGATGTAATACGGATAAACAAATGACAAAGCTTGGCTTATTGAATATCAGGTCCCTTTCTACGAAAGCACTTTTTGCGAATGCTATGATCACTGATCTTAACCTAGATGTGCTCTGTTTGACAGAAAATAAAGATTACATTATTTTAAACGAGTCTACCCTCCAAAATGACGGTTATAATCATGAGCCATGTCCAAAAGGTAAAGGGGGAGGTGTTGCTACAATTTATAACAATATTTTCAGTATTTCTCAGAGGGCGGGCTTCAAGTATAACTCGTTTGAAGTAATGGTGCTTCATATAACATTATCCAGAGAAACAAGTGTTAATGATAAATCCCCTGTGATGTTTGTACTGGCTACTGTATACAGGCCACCAGGGCACCATACAGACTTTATTAAAGAATTAGCTGGTTTTATATCCGAGTTAGTGCTGGCTGCAGATACAGTTTTAATTGTTGGTGATTTTAATATCCATGTTGATAATGAAAAAGATGCATTGGGATCAGCATTCATAGACATTCTGAACTCTATTGGGGTTAGACAACACGTCTCAGGACCTACTCATTGTCGAAATCATACTCTAGATTTAATACTGTCAGATGGAATTGATATCGATAGTGTTGAAATTATGCTGCCAAGCGATGATATCTCAGATCATTATCTAGTCTTGTGCAAACTTCATATAGCTAAAACTGTAAATTCTACTCCTTGTTACAAGTATGGTAGAACCATCACTTCTACCACAAAAGACTGCTTTGTAAGTAATCTTCCTGATTTATCTCAATTCCTTAGCATTTCCAATACCTCAGAACAACTTGATGATGTAACAGAAACTATGGACTCTCTCTTTTCTAGCATTTTAGATACAGTTGCTCCTTTACGCTTAAGGAAGATTAAGGA
The DNA here is from genome assembly GCF_001515645.1 of Sinocyclocheilus grahami. Classification (NCBI taxonomy): domain Eukaryota; kingdom Metazoa; phylum Chordata; class Actinopteri; order Cypriniformes; family Cyprinidae; genus Sinocyclocheilus; species Sinocyclocheilus grahami. The sequence continues at coordinate 248,061 of NW_015506193.1, read as the reverse complement.
AAACAGTCCTGTAAATACTAGATGTATTTCGTATTGCTTGGCGGGAATGTACCCTATACTACAGAAAAGCATTAAAAACGGCTAGATCTGATTACTTTTCGTCTCTTTTAGAAGAAAACAAACATAACCCCAGGTATTTATTCAATACAGTGGCTAAATTAGCGAAAAATAAAGCATCAACAGGTGTTGACATTTCCTAACAGCACAGCAGCAGTTGCTCCTTTACGCTTAAGGAAGATTAAGGAAAACAGTCCTGTAAATACTAGATGTATTTCGTATTGCTTGGCGGGAATGTACCCTATACTACAGAAAAGCATTAAAAACGGCTAGATCTGATTACTTTTCGTCCCTTTTAGAAGAAAACAAACATAACCCCAGGTATTTATTCAATACAGTGGCTAAATTACAGTGGTGTTGACATTTCCTAACAGCACAGCAGTAATGACTTTATGAACTACTTTACTTCCAAGATCAATAATATTAGAGATAAAATTGTAACCATGCATCGGTCAGCTACATTAACGCATCAGATAGTGTGCTATAGATCCCCTGAGGAATAATTCCACTCATTCTCTACTATAGGAGAGGAAGAATTGTATAAACTTGTTAAATCATCTAAACCAACATGTATGTTAGACCCTATTCCATCTAAGCTCCTAAAAGAGGTGCTTCCAGAAGTCATAGATCCTCTTCTGACAATTATTAATTCGTCATTGTCATTATTCGTCATTGTCATTAGGATATGTCCCCAAAACCATCAAACTGGATGCTATAAGTGACGTGACATGTCACTTACAGTGGGGAAAAAAAAGTATTTAGTCAGCCACCAATTGTGCAAGTTCTCCCACTTAAAAAGATGAGAGAGGCCTGTAATTTTCATCATAGGTATACCTCAACTATGAGAGACAAAACGAGAAAAAAAATCCAGAAAA
>NW_015506193.1:216754-247069 GCF_001515645.1 Sinocyclocheilus grahami | reverse complement strand
TTGTATAGATTTTAAAATCTTGCTTATTACTTATAAAGCCCTGAATGGTTTAGCACCTCAGTATTTGAACGAGCTCTTATTGTATTATAGTCCTCCACGTCTGCTGCATTCTCAAAACTCTGGCAATTTGATAATACCTCAAATATCAAAATCCACTGCGGGCTGCAGATCCTTTTCCATTTTAGCACCCAAACTCTGGAATAACCTACCTAACATTGTTTGAGAACATCCGTTAAAGGATTTTTAGGCTGCATTAATTAGGACAACCCGAACCGGGAACACTTCCCGTAACACCCGATGTACTTGCTACATCGTTAGAAGAATGGCATCTACGCTAATATTAGTCTGTTTCTTTCTTATTCTGAGGTCACCGTAGCCACCAGATCCAGTCTGTATCCAACCCAGATGGTCACTGCAGTCACCCGGATCCAGTACGTATTGAGCCCAGATGGTAGATCAGCACCTAGAGAGGACCTCGACAGCCCTGAATGTCAGCGGAGATCAGGACAACTAGATGAGCCCCAGAGACAGATCCCCAGTGAAGACCTTGTCTCCTAGACGGCCACCGGGACAAGACCACAGGAACCAGTTGAGTCCTCTGCACAATGTGACTTTGCTGCAGCCTGGAATTGAACTGCTGGTTTCGTCTGGCCAGAGGAGAACTGGCCCCCCGACTGAGCCTGGTTTCTCCCAAGATTTTTTTCTCCATTCTGTCACCGATGAAGTTCTGGTTCCTTGCCGCTGTTGCCTCTGGCTTGCTTAGTTGGGGACACTTAATTTCCAGCGATATCATCGACTTGATTGCACAGATATTATTTAAACTGAACTGAGCTGGATGATGACATCACTGAATTCAATGATGAACTGCCTTTAACTGAAAATTTTGTGTTTACTGTTGTCATTTTGCATTATTGATTGGTAATCAAACATATATTGGTATAAAACATAATTGGTGTGAAAATCTATAAAAGACAGCTGGGAAGTAATCTGAAATGTAGCTAGTGTCATGGCTGATCTCGCTTTGCTGGAAGATTTGGCAAAGCATGCACTGCGCAGAGAACGCCTTTTCAAAGACCGCGCTGATCTGTTTAGTGAGAACACAGAATGGCTTCTTAGTCGGTACCAATTTCTTTGCCATGATTTAGATGAGGACATATAGGCTGCATTTACGTGATTTATAAAGGGAGGTGTTGTCACCATATATGGTTCATTAGAGGCATTTCTGAATGCAAATGACCATGAACGGGAATGAGCATGGTGCTTGAGAGCATGTGTGATCAACAATGATTACTTACTGCTGTGCATATAACCACGTGCGCACGTTAATTTGTACTTACATTCTAAATTTCATCCGTAGGACAAAATAGGCCAGATGTGGGCCGGATCTGGGCCGAAACTGTCTGCTGTCTGGGGCATGACAATTGTGTTCTAAATAGCAAACCTCATTTTTCATATTTTTGATATATTCATATTTTTCATGTTTTTGAGCGAATAATGATCATTGATGTGAACTTGACTTCGTCTGATGGCGTTGGAACATAGACGATGACGACAGACATAAGGATGCGCTTGTTGATCGAACAGCACATTGGCTGATTTGAACAGGTCCGATGACAGTATTGTAGAACCCAGTTGCCGTAGCTAGTGGGGTGAAAGGTGGTGACGATTATTGGGGCCCACGGCTGAGGGGGGGGGGCAGCCTAAAAAGATGCTCAGGACAGTTGACGGGCCACTGCTGCACGTCGTCATGAAAGCTTATCATTTGCATGTGTTTTTAAGCCTTGCCGATTTAAACATTCAAAAGAGTTTAAAGCATTCAAACACAAGACGCGGAAAAACTCAACTGAGTACTCGCGCGCCATGTTTGGTGCACACACAGAGAGCCGCCACGGACAGTATCACTGAACCGAGCTCTCCTTTGCGTCCTCCTGCACCTGAACGAACAAATTGAAATCGCAGTTTAAACATGCAAACAGAAAAAGATGTGAAAGAGCCCAATTCAGCGCCCACGCGCGGTGTTCTGCGCACACAGGGCCCACGCAGAGAGACGCGTCTCAAAGCACTTGAACACAGAATTTGCCTCTTCTTGCTCTTGTAGTTCTAGATAAACATGGGTCTTTTGAGGTCTGATATACAAATATGACATGGGCTAGAGAAATACATAGGCTATAAGGCTCATATGTATGCACGTTTAATCATTAACGCAAACGCTTGATTGCAGTTGTTGCTGCTAAGGGTGGCCCAACCAGTTATTATGTTTAGGGGGCAAACACTTTTTCACACAGGGCCATGTAGTTTTGGATTTTGTTTTCCCTTAATAATAAAAACCTTCATTTAAAAACTGCATGTTGTGTTCACTTTGACTAATATTTAAATTTGTTTGATGATCTGAAACATTAAATTGTGACAAACATGCAAAAAAATAAGAAATCAGGAAGGGGGCCAACACTTTTTCACACCACTGTAGACTCTGATGATGCGGGAGCCGTGATCAAAATGGGTCTTTGAAAGTAATGATATGCTGCAAATAATGACTGTATATGTTACATTTTGCCAGTAGGTGGTGAGCAGTGACTGTTAAATGTATTTGATCTCTGAATCATTTTTCAAGAATCAAGAGATTCAAAACGAAACAAGTATTCATTTATTTATTTCAAATGATTTTAGATTTTTTTTTTTTACATAATAAGGATAATTCGTTTAAATTAATAAAAAAGTTTAAATAGACTAATTTATAACATTAATAAAACATTTTGTCAGAAACTCAAGTAGATTACATATTTTGTTTGGTTGTCTGTTTTGTTTCCAGAATTGTGGGAGAATCATAACTTAAAAATACATAGGCTAATATATGTGGCATCTAACTAATACCATTAGTACTACTAATATTAAAATTGGTTCTCCAACCCAAGAAAATGAAAGACAGAAAATCACTCACTGCTCTTTACTGAATTACAACAGTCAAAAAAAATTTATTTTCAGACACCAGATATAATTTTTTATATTTTTTACTAGTGGGTGCAGGACACTATAGTTCATTTATGTAAGTGAGTATATAAAAATAAAGTAAACTGTGACATATTATACCCAAAAATTCTTCATACAGTGGACTACCAGTAAAATTGATAAAAATTTGGAACCAGAAATTATTCAGACACTTTGACCTGACCATGTTTTGCTTAAAGCTGCAGTCCGTAACTTTTTTTTGGTTAAAAATTATTCAAAATCATATTTGAGCAAGTACCAGCCAGTGTTCAAAACTATCGCCTTACTTTAGCCCGATTCACAACGGTTATTTTATAATAATGTTTTCTAATCTGAGTGGTACGGGTAGGTTTTCGTGGGAAATTCGAGCATGGCACTGCGTCATTACGTCACTTCTGTAAACATAAAGAAGTTGTCCTGGCTAGTTGGCTATCGCATGTGACTGAGGATCCTGCAGATCGTTTATAGCCTTTTCTCACAGCAGCTAGAATAATTAAATGTATCATTTTAATGGTGGAATGTAATCCATAAAGGATTATGTGTTTATGAAACACATGTGAATGAAATTAAATTATATTCCAGTTATAAATGTGCTTCTGATTACAGATAGCCTGGGATTACACATGATTTGTATTTTAAAGACAACCAGTTCGAAGGGAGCATAATTAGCTTTTTGGCTTAAAAGAATTTCTTAATATGAAATTCAAATGGTATGACAATTAGAGGTTAGACTGTACAGAAATTGAAGTCTACACACTCATACACACTATAGGCAATGCTGATGTTGTTAACATTAATAATTTGAGAATAAAGTACAACAATAATAATAATTTGCATGGTTTTATGTGATATGAGCTAACCGATCTTTAGATTAAATCACCATTGGTAGCACGATTTATTGTAATGCTTTTTTCCTCAGTTGGTCAGAACAAACGTGGCAGACTTGTTACTTGTTCAGATGACAATATACGGTGAAATTCTTATTTGGGTCATATATTCCAAGACGTAGACTAGAATCTGTTATTGCAAAGTACAGTGAATATCCACACCGGTGCGGTGACTGACTGCCACACATACTCCTCAAAACATTAGATTTATCCACGCTGGAGCCGTGCCGGCACACAACCTACGCAAGGAAGATAATTCCGCAAACAGCTGATTGTTAAAATTTATAATTTGAGAATAAAGTATAACAATAATAATTTGCACAGTTTGATGTGATATGAGCTAACCGATCTTTAGATTAAATCACCATTGGTAGCACGATTTATTGTAATGCTTTTTTCCTCAGTTGGTCAGAACAAACGTGGCAGACTTGTTACTTGTTCAGATGAAAATATACGGTGAAATTCTTATTTGGGTCATATATTCCAAGACGTAGACTAGAATCTGTTATTGCAAAGTACAGTGAATATCCACACCGGTGCGGTGACTGACTGCCACACATACTCCTCAAAACATTAGATTTATCCGCGCTGGAGCCGTGCCGGCATACAACCTACGCAAGGAAGATAATTCCGCAAACAGCTGAAATTGCAGGTTTTCAAACAGAGATGGCGACAAAGAGGCAAAATTTACGGACTGCAGCTTTAAGTGCTTTTTCTTTAATTGCTAATGCAACCTTTTTACACCACATACTAACCGATCTTTAGATTAAATCACCATTGGTAGCACGATTTATTGTAATGCTTTTTTCCTCAGTTGGTCAGAACAAACGTGGCAGACTTGTTACTTGTTCAGATGACAATATACGGTGAAATTCTTATTTGGGTCATATATTCCAAGACGTAGACTAGAATCTGTTATTGCAAAGTACAGTGAATATCCACACCGGTGCGGTGACTGACTGCCACACATACTCCTCAAAACATTAGATTTATCCACGCTGGAGCCGTGCCGGCACACAACCTACGCAAGGAAGATAATTCCGCAAACAGCTGAAATTGCAGGTTTTCAAACAGAGATGGCGACAAAGAGGCAAAATTTACGGACTGCAGCTTTAAGTGTTTTTTCTTTAATGCAACCTTTTTACACCACATACTGAACAAAATTAAGCATTGCTTGGTAATTGGTCAACAAAGTATTGATAGTTGTGTAAGTATTGTCATACTAACAGTTGTCTGAATTGGTAGAACCTCTGCACGCAGGTGTCGCGCACAGACAGACAGTAGCCTAATGATAACCCCTTTCGTGCTCTTCCCAATATTGTGACAAACACCACTGTATTTAAAATATATAATTTGAAGGAAACTGTAAGATATGAACGTTTCATTTTCAAAATGTTTTGTTATTGACGCGGTGAGTCAGATAGTTATTTGCAAAAATAAATAAATAAGGCCTATCTCTTTCCATCTGTCTGGTCATCCTGAGCAGAGGAGCATCTTCGGAACCAGAACCAAGCACACAAGACTGTGATCCGATGAACCAATCAGCTGCTTTGATTAGGATTGACACAGATTAAACACGGAGCTCCACGTGCTGCTAACCAAAATAAACCTTAAGCCAGTTTCTGTGCCATATGTACAGTAAACAATCAACAGACACAATGTCCTTCATATGATCTAATATCTACCTTAATTTAAATGAGAAAAGTGAAACATCAGTTCTGTTAAAGGCTCGTATCGCTTATTCTGCTTAATAGACGCGTAGGCTGTATGGATTTGCAGTTTTAATAACTTTTTACCAACACTTAAAAACAAACAAAATAATTTTCTAATCAGGCCTATTTGTAGCGCGTTATAATAAACCGTTAAGCGCTGTTTATTAAGATAATATAAAGAAAGGCGTCTTCAAGCAGCGAAGTTTTCAATATAAACCGCTAGAAAAAGTGTAAAAAAAAAAGCTCAAACCGAGAGAAAACCTCAGCAATCAGACTGTTCATCATATATATAAATTAGATGAGTGTGTGTGTGTGTGTGAGAGAGAGAGAGAGTGTGCACGCGATACTCACCATTCTTCAGTGCGCGCTCCCGCTGTCTCCCAGAACGCGCTTTTGATGTCATCCGGTTGACGTCAGGGGATGCCGCATGCTACATTTACAATATCTTAAAATATGCTAAATGTCCGTATTGAATACAACCTTTTCTTAAAAAAAAAAAAAAAAACGTACGTTTTGTAGTTTTTAATTTCGATGTTCAGTAGAACATTAAAAAATGTATCATTTGGGTGATTCGCTGTTGAGAACCGGGAGTGAGGGGAGGAGTTATTGACAACGAGAGCGCAAGGTGAGTATTCTGTAATGTTTTTGCTATCATATGTTTGATATTTATCGTATACATTACGTTAAGAATTTATCTGCTAAGTACTTAATGTGTGCTCGGCTTTATTATCTTATATTGAAGCTTGAATTTGTTGTCATACTTTATAGTTTATAACTTTTTTCTGTGGCTGTTTCGATTAATTTTCGGATGCATGCTGTAAATGGGCCTTGTGGTGAAGTTTTGAAGACGTTTATTATTCATAAAAATAAATAGTTTGCTTTAATTCCCTCTGTTATATGCATTGTTTGTGTGTTAATATTACCTTGTAGTTGAGTTATTTTAATCCCATTTGTCATCATTGAGATGATTGTGTGTGTATTAAAGTATATTTCATATCAAATGCCCAGAAGTTTCAAACATTATTTTTAATATCACAAACAGGAAATTACTCGCATAATACAATGAAACGAATAACTGTATAGGTCTACACCTAAATTACACAAGATTAATGTTTATAAAATGCTTAATATGTCATTATAAAATGCATGCACACATAAAGTATGACGTATCGTGTGTACTAAAAGCACATTACCCCTTAAAGACCCTAAGGTGGCGCTACTCTGTTAAAAAAATGTAAGCTCCTCCCCTCACTTCCGGTTCTGTGGCTGCGGTTCTGTGGTTGTGGTTCTGAAACTGCTGGTGCTGCGGGTCTGCAGCTGGATACTATTGTCAGTGCCGCTTTTACTTCTGTTATTGTTGTGGCTGAATGTGATGCTGCTGCCCTCTGTATGTGGATCACATGAAATCACATTCATGAGCACAGACATGTCGTGCGGACGGTCATCACGTCTGTTTAACTGAAGCTTTATGATTCCGCTCGAGTTTGGAAAGAAAAACGCAGCAAGATGCCACAGAAGCTGCTGGGCTCCGTGGTGGGGCTTCTCTGCACAGGGACGTGTTTAGTTCAGGTAAGCCGGCGGCGCGGCCTTTGAGGCGGCGAGTGTTGAACTCGAGCTCCGGGATCAGCGCGGTGCGAGGCCTCGATAAACAACTCAAATAAAGCCATAAAACCAGCATCGTGTGGTTATAAACACCTTATGTCCTTTCTTACGGGATATATTTAAAATCAATATTAATATTTTACATTGTAAAATCACGGACATTCAGGAGATGCAATGACTCGGGGGGGAAAATGGTGGTTATTATTGATGGTTTGTACTTTCGTGTTTGTGATTGTGGGTGTCTGCAGTGTTTGGGTGTTGTGTCAGTTCGCCGGCTTTGTGGGTGTTTGTGAGGTTTAAGTTTGACTCGTACTAATTGTTTTTAAAGGTTATTGTGTAGATGAAAGATCCAGCGCCCATCATAGCTCACAAGCAAATAAAGACTCACCTGTCCAACAGGCAACACTGTGTTTCCTATTTATTTATACAGTATTATATTTGAGGACCCAATTTCATTGATATTATTATATATAATTGTTCATATTTATTGATTGATTTCAACTTTACTTGCATTACTTTGTCCTTATAATTTTAGACCAATATGTGAATTGTGACAGAAATCAGATTTTGAGTGGGGAGTCTGGTTTTCAAACGACGAATTTGCCTTTGTGCTCCTTATAAAGGAGTCACACTCTTTCTCTGAGTGTTGTGAGTGTTTACTGTCAGTCCTCCGACACAAACGCTGATGTAAAGCCTGGAGTGCGCATGATGAAGAGCTCAGATCTGTGCTGTTGTGTTTCACTCAATGCTTGTGTTTGTTTGACAGGGGAAGGAGTTTTGTTTCGGCGTGAACAATGAACAGTACCGCTGTGAGATGGGCTACTGTTGTGGCGAGACCGAGTGCTGCACGTACTATTACGAGCTCTGGTGTAAGTGCAGCAGCTTCATGTGTCTCTCTCTCTCTCTCTCTCTCTCTCACACACACACACACACACGTATGTGGTTCAGGCTTACACGCATGACAGTACAATGCTAGTGAGGTGTTTGGTCCACCAGCCTGTGCATGTTCATTTCATATTTCAGCTCAATATCAAAAGGAATAAATGGAAAATTAGGTTTTGCTCTATGACAACAAAGCTTGTTTTAAGGCTCGTTTTTTGCATTGTGACATTGAAACTATATTTAAATACAATTTCCTCTGTATTCTCATTATGGTAATTCATGACAGCGTTGATAATTTGATAAAGCACAACTTCCTCACACCTTCAGCCCTCATACATCCCTACAGAAGAGCTTTTACTAGCACTGAATGTCACTGTGGGAATCAGGCACTTCTCTCTGTACTCCTCCTCTAGCAACACCATAAACATTTTGGATGCTGTTAGATCCGAAATTATTGACTTGATCTTATGAGATCAGAGTATGGATTCCCAGAAGTCTATATTTTGTAAATATGGGCCTTGGAAAAAGTTGTGCTTTGGCTACAGTCGGTAGTTCTGGTGTGGATAAACAACCATGCATGTTACTTCTGCAGGCTGCATCTTACTCTGTGAGACAAAGTGTCACTCTTTTCATAGCTTTTACCGGCTCTGAGACACAGAGCTTAAAGTGAACACCTGATTATCTCAGGGGCCTTTTCACAAGTCCATTGTTTTTGAATTTCTGTTTTACTTTTGTATATTTTCACACTTAAAACAATGATTTGGTATTCCTCTTGTACCATTGTACCCTTTTGTGCTAAGAAATAAATCTCCTGACAGTTCTCTCAAGTGGTTACATTACATTACATCACCATTAAGTCTGAGTATGATTCAGTGGGCTATATAACACTTTTAAAGGGGACATCGGATGCCCATTTTCCACAAGTTGGTATGATTTTTAGGGTCTTCATGAAATGTCTGCAACATACTTTGGTTAAAATTCCTCAGTGGTCATGTAAAGGCCAATTCACACCGCGCAGACAAACGCCAACAGACACGTTGGCCGCTGGATTTAGAATTTTATGATAAAATAACCGTCATGTTCACACTGCCCCAACAGACTTCAAGTCAGGGAGAGTTAACTAGGGGGAAAATGGATGATCTTGTAACAACAATCAAAATGATACTGTTATTAATGTCTTTGGTAATATTGTAAGGCAGTTTTATTATAATAATAATATATTGTCAAATAAATTTCCGTTGTGAAATTTCCCAAGCGCTGTAGCGATCGATCTGATCGCATTCCCCCTCGCGTTGCGGTTGGTATACTCGGCCACACCCACCACATAAAGCTCTGGCTGGCCTCTCCTCCCAGAGATCCAAAAACTGTTCCTCTTTCTGGTTTGTCCAGAAACCTGACATTTTTAAAGTTATTTTCCTAAGCGCGCCCAGCACCTACTTGCAGCCTCATTATCATGGCAACGGTTCGTGGCCAGGTCAGATTACGTCAGAGTTTGTTGTAGTTTGTTGGAAAATCATATCACACTGCTCAGACATTCCACGACCCAACAAACGCCAATTAAACATGTTCAGTCGGGTTAAAACCAACGCCGGCAAACGCCGACAGGGGTAACACACTGATCCAACAAACTCCGACAGACTAGTCTGTTGGTGCGGTGTGAATTGGTTTTAAAACAACACCCTTTTTACCTTGCTGTTTCGTTGCATGTCTCTTTAAATGCTAATGAGCTCTGTTCACCCCGCCCCTTTCTTATGTGGAAAAGGAAAGGCAATTTGTAAATAATCATAAAAAATATAAAGTGTGAGACTTACTGCAGCTGGATCACGAACAATGGATACTGATCCATCCTTGAGTTTTAACTTTTTAGCAAAACCTGCCTTGAATTGTCCCTCGTTCAGAAAGTAGTTTGGAGTAAAATGATTTGCGCAGACATAAATTAATTTAGGTGTATTCGGTGGCGCATTACCATAGTAACAAGATGGCGCCGCCTCGGTATGGCGCTCTCCACATACAATATACTGTCTACTTTTTTGTCTATTGTGTATTGTTTTTACATTACATTTTTATTTTTATTTTGTTATCTGTGTCTGGCCACTTGTCAACCTGTCTGTGCACTGGAAGCCTTTGTCACCAAGACATATTCCTTGTGTGTGTAAGCACACTTGGCAATAAAGATCTTTCTGATTCTGATCAAAAACAAAACTAATCCACTGCATCCTCAGTGTCTGCATCCTGCATTGCTTACAACTCATTGTTGTAGCTACAACTGCTGGAGCGCGGCGAACATTGAAAAATCTTTAACAGTTTTGGTTCAACATACTTACCTGTTGATCAAAAATGGCCTTGAACTTACACCAGAATTTTTATTTTTAATAACTTTCAGAAGGGTGTACATTTTTGCAACACAGCATTTTATCACTTTGATAAAAAAAAAAGTCTTATTTTCCTGAATAATTTTAACATGCTTCTTTGGTAGCTGATCAAGCAGACTTGCTGGAACATTATATCTCTAAAGAGCCCTAACATGTCTTCCAAGTAAAGAGTAATTGCTGAATTTGTTAAGTTTCAGAGGGGCTGTTCTCATTTATGCTGTGCACTACATATCTGTACGGAAACATAATTTCTGTAAATACTGAAATGCATTTGTGCTGTAATGGATTTATCAAAAATTTATGTTGAATCAATTAAGTTACAGGTATTAAACATTTGATTGAGTCACTGAAAGTCAGAAAATCACATGACACTGGAAGTCAAGAGCCACCTGTCACATGACTGATATTTACAGCAGTGTGACAGTATGCAAGGACTGATGATGATGTGTGTCTGTAGGGTTCTGGTTGGTGTGGACCCTCATCATCATGCTGAGCTGCTGCTGCGCATACAGACACCGACGCGTCAAGATGCGCCTGCAGCAGGAGCAGAGACAGAGAGAGATCAGTCTGATGGCATATCAGGGCGCCTCAAGCTCCTTCATCACTCCTCCTCCTCTCAACCTACGTGAGTACTGTGTCCACACCACACCATCACAGACGCCTGACCCGTCGTCAGCTCACAAGAGAGTTCAGCGTGACGTTTTACATGCGTGTAACAGTTTGTCATAGTGTGACCCTCGTCTCCAACACAAGTTTCTGCACGTTGTTCTCATCAGAAAGGGCCACTTTGCACTGTAAGGATGGTCAGGATGTGCCACTGCTCAACAGCTTACTAGTGAGCTTGACTAGTTTCTGAAATTCGCAGCAGTGCTGTTTTAGGGGACTAGAGTAACAATGATGTGGGTTTTAACGTAACTAAAGATCTTCCAGGAGTCTAAATTCATCCTCTTTAAAGCACATAAATATCTGTAACACATTCAACCATTGATCTCATCTGCGTGTTTGGATTATTTTAGATTAAATTTTACAGAAATGATCAGAAAATACAGTCAAATGTTGGCGTCGCTTGACATGCGAATGACCAGGGAGTTCAGATATCTTTTGTTTATAGTGCAAACCTTGAGAAGGTCATGCTGTGAATTAAAGGACTCATTCACTCACAAATTAAAATGAGCATTTACTTTGGGGACCAGTTCTCACTATTATCTAGTTGCTTATTAGCATGCATATTACTAGCATATTGGCTGTTTATTGGTACTTATAAAGCACATATTAATGCCTTATTCTGCATGACCATATTTTAGATCCCTTAATCCTACACCATACCTAAATTTAACAACTACCTTACTAATTATTAACAAGCAGCAAATTAGGAGTTTGAGGCAAAAGTTGTAGTTAATTAAAATTTGACCTTAAAATAACATGTGATCTCATTTACTCATCTCTATGCTGTTTGTTCTTCCATGACACTAAGAAGATGTCCTCAGCTGAATAAAATGTAATATTAACATCAGCCCAAATTATTCAAAAGCTGCTATATTTTAGTGAAGGCAAATGTGAATGATGTTGGATAGTCATATAACATCATAAGAGTCATGTGAAGGACTGTGGTCTTTTGGTGTTTTATGGTACTTTGATCATTTGTCATTAAAAACAAATTTCCATTCAGAAGAGTTAGATCCATATTCAGCCTAGTTCATCAGTCTTCCTTAAGAACAACCAGTTAACTGCATACAACGCCATGTAGTCAGACACATCCAGATGCTCGTCCAGCTCCCACTGATGTGCTCCAGTCATCTATTTGGTAATGAGAGGCTGTAACGTGTCTCATGTCGGCTCTGAAATGAGTGCAGCAGCTGTGCTGTCTGTTATTTTGGTCAAGTTGAGCAACACTCTGACCCGTTTGTGTCCATCACTTTCAGGGCTCTGGACAGACTGTAAGCTACCCGACTATGAGGAGGTGATTGCCCACCCGCCCACGCCCCCTCCGCCCTACTCAGAGTCTCCACCAGACGTCCCAGTGCTCAGCGGCCGGACGGAGGCGGCCGTGGTCCTGGAGCCACCTGCGCCTGAGACGGCTGTGGAGGTGGAGGAGGATGAGGAGCCCAGTGGCCGGCGCAGACATGTGACGGGCGACTCGGGCATCGAGGTGTGCGTGTGCCAGCTGGATGTGGACGAGGGTTCGGGGCCCGAGGAGGAATCGCTGTGTCAGGGAGCCGACGGTGGCTGCTGCTCTGAGTGTGAAACCCTTGCCGGCAAAGAGCTCTCGCCTGACCCTGCCACCACCACCGACCACCAGGTGTGACGACCCATCGGGATCAGGAATGAGGGAGTTTGTGAGAGACTTTTTCTACTGTCTGACTGCGTCATGTGTGTCCGTTTCCCAGCATCCCTCTCGCTTTCCTCTCACAGACTGAGCGAATAATCCAGACCACTGTTTGTTTCTCACAGCTGCACCGAGACTTCAGCCCAGAGCGAGACACACACACACACACAGAGCGACACGTGTCTCCTCCCGCAGGAGACACATACACACACAGTCTCAAACACACAGGGTGGCACATGTCCTTTTATATGATGTTTGTGTGCTGAGGAATCTCATGAGCGCGGGGCGAGCAGATAAGCATCCCTCTCGCTTTCCTCTCACAGACTGAGCGAATAATCCAGACCACTGTTTGTTTCTCACAGCTGCACCGAGACTTCAGCCCAGAGCGAGACACACACACACACACACAGAGCGACACGTGTCTCCTCCCGCAGGAGACACATACACACACAGTCTCAAACACACAGGGTGGCACATGTCCTTTTATATGATGTTTGTGTGCTGAGGAATCCCATGAGCGCTGGTCGAGCAGATAAACACACAGTCAGCTGATCGTCTCATGTGTGTGTATCTCATCGTGGCCTTACCTGTTTCATAGGCTGCTGTAAACAAGCTTGTGTCGTGCTGGATGTGGCGTCCCATGTGTGTGTGTGTGTGACCTGCTGCAGTCACATGATTTATGATCTCTGATTTGTTTATTAGTGAAGCACAGATATGATCAGATGACGCCACAAATGAAGGCGATGAGTGCCATTTCGTAAAGGAAGACTGACGTTTACCTGCATTAAGGGCTAAAATCAAGATCAGAATGTTTCCGGTTGGTTTTCTCATGTCCGTCGTGTTTGTTTCCGTGAACGCTGGTCTCCGTCAGCCCTCTGAACGCGGCTGCAAACCCCGTTTTGTTTCCTGTTGCGCTGAAGGACGCTGTCGTCCTCTCAAAGTTCTTCAACTCCAACCCAATTCCCACAAAGTTTACAGATTCTGTGCCTTTCCCGGTGGAGATCTAGATTAACTAACTAACTAACTAGGCTATGCAAAAAATGAGGACTCTCAGTTGTGAGCTGCAGTAGCGCTGTGCCGTCTATTTTAGCAATACCGTTCATGTTCACGCGATTCACACGACTCCTTTTCTCTATAATCAAATCAAATGCGTTCATGTTCATTTCTTGACCGGACACACATTACTGTGTCCGTCTGTCATGGAGTTTGTTTCTGTACTTGTGTACTAACTCTGTGTTCATAACGCCTCTTGTTTTTTATGGATTGATCACCATTTACAGGTGAAATCTGAGGCGTTACGGATGATTTCAGGCGTTTGTTTTGAGCACCGCTGGTGTCTGTCGCATTATGTAGGTGCTCTCAAAAATGAAGCCTTTGACATTGAGCAGCTCCAAGTCTGTTGTCAAATGTGTGTTTAATAATAAAGACATTTAATATTGAGCCAAATCACAGCGCAAACCTGCATCATGGTGCAGTTCTATAAGCACGTCGAGCTGTTTTGACTTCATACTCATTTATAATAGTAGTGCTCAGCTAAAGTGTATAATGCATTTAGGGCCAATTCACACCGCACAGATAAATGCCAACAAAACACGTTTGTTGGGTTTTGTTTGATCAGTGTGTTACCCCTGTCGGTGTTGGTCGGGGTTTATTTTCACCCGAGTGAAAGTGTGAACATGACAGTTATTTTTGATAACATTCTAAATCCAATGGCCAACTTGTTTGTTGGTGTTTGTCTGTGCGGTGTGAATTGGCCTTTACTTGACTCATCTGACAGTCCGTGAGGTTTTCCGATAGCAGCTAGTGATGATGATGATGATGATGATAATTTCTGCCAAATAGCAGCTGATATGGAGATGCTCACAGACCTACAGACACGTTTGTGGTTCCAGCACAGAGCTGTGTGGCGTTTCTATTGTCGGTTCTTTAGTAAGACGTCTGCTGTGTCTCTATAGTCATTTGTATTTTATTTTTGTAATAAAAATAATAAACCAGCTTTGGCACTGAGCCGTCCGTCTGTTTTTCTGATGTTCATCTGCTCACATCATGTTTGACCGAGACAACATACTGTATTGATGATGACTATTAGCTTATTAGAAATCTGAATTGTGGAAATAAACCTGCAGGCAATTCTTGACCAACTTCGTACTAATATCTGGGGAAAATCACTTTCAGAACTCCTGCTGTAAGACTGATAGTCTCACTTGTTCTCTTCCTCATTTGTGACATCAAATAGTATTTTGATTGTGTATAATACTTCAGCTTCATTAATCACACCAAAAGATGAACTGCAGTGCTTTACAACTATAGGACAGGAAGAGCTAAATAAGCTTATCACTGCATCTAAACCAACAACATGCCTGTTAGATCCTGTATCCACTAAATTACTAAGAGTTGTTACCTGTAGCAGAAGAACCGCTTCTCAATATTAACTCGTCGTTGTCTTTAGGTCACGTCCCAAAACCATTCAAGCTGGCGGTTATTAAGCCTCTTATTAAGAAACCACAACTAAATCCTAGTGAACTAGCAAATTACAGACCCATTTAAAATTTTCCTTTAATGTCTAAAATTTTAGAAAAAGTTGTCTTGCGCAATTGTGCTCCTTCCTGCAAAAAAATTATCTCTATGAAGAATTTCAGTCAGGTTTCAGGCCCCACCATAGCATAGAAACTGCAATTGTTAAAGGGGTCATATGATGTTGCTAAACATTAAGATATATATAACATTATTTTGTGTATTTGGTGTAATGAAATGTTTATGCGGTTTAAGGTTAAAAAACACATTATTTTCCACATACTGTACATTATTGTTTCTCCTTTTTTTACTGACTTTCAGTGATTTTTATAAAGCTCATCAGTCTGAAAAGCGAGGTGTACTCTGATTGGCCAGCTATCCAGTGCGTTGTGATTGGCCGAATACCTCAAGCGTGTGACAGAAATGTTACGCCCCTTACCATACTGTGATGCCCTGTCAGGCCGGAGCGTAACATAAAACCATGTCTGCATTTGTGATCGGAGAAATGACAAACAACAAGCGCTACTCTACACTGCCCAAAACTCGCATTTGAATCATCAGTGGCAAATTCTTTAAATATAAAAAACTTACCTGCAGTCTGTGAGTCAGAACAGCCGGCATTGTAGTCTGCTCTACCAGGATCAGGAAACCGTCCTCCATAAAATTTGTTGCACACATCTGAATATTTGGATTGAAGTGTTCTGGAACAGTGCTGTAAATACAACTTAACCACTGATTTCTAGTCGTGTCCTCTTTTAGAGGGCCAAACAAAGTAGCTTCACTTTCACAACGAAACACAGCGTCACATGCAGCAGCGGCCTAGAGTGAGCGGAGGCCGGCAGCTAGAGTGAGAGGAGGCCGGTGAGCTTGAGAACAGCGTGGCCGGAGGATTCGATGAAGGAGCGTCCGGCGGGCTTGCGGCAACCACATGTGACGAGATAGTACACAGAATCTCTTGGATTACAATCTGCAACTAGACGGATGTACTGTTACTTCCTCTACAGTCAAAAATCTGGGTGTTATATTAGATAGCAACTTGTCTTTTGAAAATCATATTTCCCATGTTACAAAAACAGTGTTCTTCCATCTTAGAAACATTGCCAATTTACGATACATGTTGCCTGTTTCTGATGCAGAAAAGCTAGTTCATGCATTCATGACCTCTAGACTGGACTTGTAATGCACTGCTAGGTGGTTGTCCTGCATCTTCAATAAACAAGCTACAGGTAGTCCAAAATGCAGCGGCTAGAGTCCTTACCAGGTCAAGAAAATATGATCATATTATGTCAATTTTACAGTCTCTGCGCTACCTATTAAGTTCCGTATCAGTTACAAAATATTACTTACCTATAATGCCCTTAATGGGTTAGCTCCTGCGTATCTAACTTGTCTTCTACCATGCTACAATCCATCTCGCTCCCTAAGTTCGCAAAACTCTGGACTTTTGGACCAAGGATAGCAAAGTCCACTAAAGCAGGTAGAGCTTTTTCGCATTTGGCTCCCAAACGCTGGAATAGCCTTCCTGAAAACGTTCGGGGTTCAGACACACTCTCTCTGTTTAAATCTAGATTAAAGACACATCTCTTTGGCCAAGCATTCAAATAATGCATCTCATAATCTTGTACTGCAGTTATATCTGATCAAATGCACATTAATATTCTTTAGGTTGGGTTAAATAAATTTTGCTTGGGAATTGGCATCCCATGGTAACTAGGATTTACACAATCTTCACTCTGGATCCAGAACACCTGAGAAGAGATGATACCAACCCCTCAGAGGACCTCAGATGATGCCAACCCTGAAACAACATACAGAACTACCAAATTTTGCTATAAGTTTGATTGCATCATATAATAATTGCTGTTAATAGTGTTCATCGTCTGTTTGATTACGTCTTTAATTGATTTTTCCGTACATTTCTGACATATGTACATTAACTGACAGTCACCACTGATAAGCTACTACTAAATATTGTAGAAACTTAATTTGCTGTAAAGTTGCTTTGCAACGATTTGTATCCCCTCCAGAAGTCTGAGATCCCTAGCTTGTACTTATTTGAACAATGTCTAGAAACTTGGTATTACAGGCACTTCCTGTATCTGTTTGCCTCTTTAAGAAGAATCGCTTTATGTATCCCCCAATTGTAAGTTGCTTTGGATAAAAGCGTCTGCAAAATGACTAAATGTAATGTAATGTAAATGTAATGTATCGTGAAAAGCGCTATACAAATAAACTTGAATTGAAATGCAGTTGCGATGATTTTTCAACAATTAAATATATTTTTAAGAGCATAAACATGGAATAAAACATTTTCAGTTCATCAGTACATCATTTTCAACTCTTTTGAAAGCTAATACGTGTGTTGCTGCTGCAGTATTTGTGCACAGCTGACTGAGTCATAAGTGAAAACGAGGGACAGAAAATTTTATTAGTGCATATTAAAGGTGCTGTATGTAATTTTTTTATTGTACTATGGCATGAGAATCCCATAATACATTTGCAGATATTTAGGAAACGCTAAGTTTGCATACTTGTTTCTCTGAAAAACGATGCTACAGCCAGTTATTCTACTCAAAAATGTGCATTCCGTGTCAGAATGTGTTTTTGTTTTGGTCTGTGTGACTCCGCCTACTGCCAGTTTACTTAATAGTATTTTGATACCCCGGGTTACCACATGGTGGAAAACACAGCGTATTGCATCCATGGAATCCAGCAAAAGAACTGGGTCGGTACCTAAAAAGCCTCCGGATACATCTAAAAAGCTCTATGACCAGAGGAACATTAAAACGTAAATAAATTAACTCATCAGCTTAAAGTTTTAGGGCTCGTCACGTTCCATTGTCAATTGCGCTCGCTCCTGTTGCATGTCTTCAAACTGGCAACCCGCGTTAGCCTCCCCAATAGCGCTGAGTATGAGGATAAACTGCAGCACCCATCAGTATTACATACTGCATCTTTAAAGTTACTTCTCTAAAGCACCTTTAAACCTATTGTGCCATTTTTAAGGTTGCTAATATTGTTTTATTAGTCTCCTAAAACAGATTTACATGCATGCAAGGTCAAAAAACACGTTAGTGTTCTCAAAAAATAGATTTAATTGAATTAAAAATGGCCAAGAACAGCCACAACAGATGTCTGTACCTACAAACTTATGAAAAATGAATTTGCCAACTCTATGAAACCTACTCCTATAAAACGATATAATATTTTAGGAAAAAAATGGCGCAAATAAATAAATGTTCACCTTTTATTAGTATTTAGCCTTCATACAAACAAGAAATGTGAAATCACTGTCAAATAAATCTCAGACTCTCCTTATTAATATTAATATTTTTTACTTCAAACTATAGGCTAACATACCAGTCAAAAGTTTTTGAACAGTAAGATTTTTCATGTTTTTTAAAGAATTCTCTTCTGCTTACCAAGCCTGCATTTATTTGATCCAAAATACAGCAAAACCGGTAACATTTTGAAATATTTTTTACTATTTAAAATAACTGTTTTCTATTTGAAAATATAATTTATTCCTGTGATTTCAAACTGGGGTAGGATTCAGTTGCTGCTGTGTTCACACTGCACGATGGAACGACGACAGGAGGTTACACACTGCCTGACTTTACAATAGGAAGAATCGCCGA
The DNA here is from genome assembly GCF_001515645.1 of Sinocyclocheilus grahami. Classification (NCBI taxonomy): domain Eukaryota; kingdom Metazoa; phylum Chordata; class Actinopteri; order Cypriniformes; family Cyprinidae; genus Sinocyclocheilus; species Sinocyclocheilus grahami. The sequence continues at coordinate 228,151 of NW_015506193.1, read as the reverse complement.
CAGCTCTGTCTGGCGCAGGGTTGCCAGGTTTTCGCTACAAAACTCGCCTAATTACTACTCAAAACTAGCCTGAAATAGCCCAATTGCTTTTGAGGGGGTCCCCCAGTAAAAATTCAGGGGGTAAAATAAAAATTTTTTTGGCGGGGTTCTCCTGGTACAATTCACATTCCAGGGCCTAAATATCACTTATTGGGGTCGCTTCAACCTGCTGACATAAAAAACAACCGGCGACAATCGCGGATTTGGCAACACTGGTCCGCAAACTTCGTTTAATATAACTCCTCCCCGAACTTCCCGCTGCCCTGTATCTTGTTCTCTCATTGGCTGTAGGTCATCGCCGATGTGTTTTTCAGTCAGAACTCATTTCACACAGCGTGATTGTGAATCGCCGACAGCTCCAGATATTTAGCATGCCAAATACTTCACCGGCGTCGGCGACGTGTCTGCGATTCTCTCAGATCGCGTCTTTGATAATTCACACTGCGTGATTGTCACTCGCGTGAACGAGCACCGGTTTGCCTCCGATTTCGGGCATTTGTCGGCGATTGCACAAAACCTGTCGGCGAGTGAAAAATCGGGCTAAAATCGTGCAGTGTGAACTCGGCATTACTGTTGAACTGGCTGATCGACAAGAGACTGATTCGCAAACACGACTGGAGCAGGACGTTTCTCAACGGTAAGTGTCAAATGTTAACAAGTTTGAGGTAATTATAAGATGTGATAAAACAAATTTACTCTCACAACATAGGATACAGCGTCTTCTAGACATGATGTTAAGCACACGGAAATTTGACTAAAAAAAAAAAAATTTGACTGTTTGTGGGTGGGCAAGATGGCGACGTAGAACGTGGGTAGACATTATGTAAATGTTACTTCGTGACATAGAGACGTAACAGAATAAGATTCGAATTCCTGAAGACTCGTTTAGGTGATTGCAAGCCGACTCTTTTTTTGATAGACAGTAACTTTATTTATCGTGCACAGTCGGCTTCACAACTTTGCAGATAGTTTATGTTCACGTACAGCTATGACACACTGCATGAAAGGTAATATTCGAAAAGGCATAATAGGGGCACTTTAAAGGTGCACTAAGCAATACTTGAAAAACGCTTTTGTGTCGGACTGAGTCCCAAAACACACTCGCTGCCAATCAGCAGTAAGGGGCGTGTGTAGTAATGACAGGGAGAAGAGCGCTCAGTGAGTGCACAGGACAGATATTAGCAGATCGACTATGGATAGAGAGAGACGGCAGATAAAAAAAGATGAACATTTTGGAGGAACAAAACATTCAAAAGAAGGGTTATGATCAGGCAAGAGGTATAGGACCCCCGTAAATAGGAGCAGCTTTCCAGCGGTGGAGAAACTCAAGGAGCAGGAAGGCCTGGAATTGGACGCCATGCTTTGTTTCTTCTTGATAGGTGAGTTATGTTGATTTTTACTTACTTTTACCATAGTAACACACATCGCTTTCACTTATTGATGATGACATCATAGCAGATTCCGCCATCGTCGCTGCCAGCATAGATATGTATTAGATGCCTTATTAGCAACTGTTACTATGGGCCGCTATACGTAAGCCGTCGGCAATATTCGAAGGGTCAACTTGACGTCATTCACCATAACAGTAACATAAGTTACCAGTGTTTAAAAAATTGTAATATTGAGTTAATACATTTAAAAACAAAAACCAACACATTCTCACCTGTGAAACTCGGGAATTCAAATTCTGGCGGTTTTTACAACCATTGGCTGTGCAGAATTGCGCCATCTTCGAATATGCATTGATTATTATGGTGAATGACGTCAAGTTAACTGTTAAAAATGGCGGACGCGTCTGCATGCTTGGCGCAGTCAAATGGGGAATCTACCTACATACCTATGGTGCATCTCAATCAGCTCCCTTGTTCAGTAGTAAGGGCACTGATCAGGGAGTCGGACACTTTAAGGGCTGTCTCAATTGTGAAATCCTTCCAGTGCACTGGAACGTTCGCTTCCTGAAAAATCCGACAATGCACCGCAAAAACTAGGGAGCATCGGCGCTCACTATGCTCCCTTACCGGAAATAACGTCACATTTCTTAAGCGCGAAACATAAACCACACGAGCCAACTCGATAAATATAATGACACGCGATAGAAGATTTGAAAAGACAAACCGTTTTTTAGTATCAACATAAACACACATCGCTAGACAGGAATTGAACACATCTAATTAACATTTATAATTAATATTCGGCTGAAATGTTGTAAGAACTTTTAACAGAATGATGTGTTTAAAGAGAATAAAAAATAAATATCAAAAAGAGATTGGTCCTGTCTGTTGTTTATTTATTCCAGTGATGACAGTTCTACTATGTTGTCCGTTGATGTTGTAATTAATCAAGTCACTGGAATTCGAGTGATCACTGTCCCAACCTGCAGTGAGTCAGGGAATTTACCAGTGCCCGAATTCATGTACATGATCTACTGATTCACGAGCTCGGGAGCTAGGGAGCTGATTGAGACGCAACATGGCTGCCAGGGTTGTGTACGTAGGCTACGTGTGGGGCGGAGTTATCAAAATAGGGGCGAGGTCCTGTTGGGCTATGGGCCTTTTAGTGTTTGTTTTGGGGCTTTCAAATATCAGTAATATTATAATTAATATATAAGGTAATATTATATTATTCTAATATGTTAATATTTTTATTATATTGTCATATAATAGTCATCAATATATATTAATTATGAAACACTATTATAACAAGGTAATGTTTATTTTATTCTAATACATTTATTATATTTTATTGTCCTCACACATCATGGAGCAGCATTTTCTATCATGTATTTCTATAATAGAAATACATATGTGATTTTTTATTATATATTTAGCATCAAACAAACAATATCATTTTTATTCTCAGTGATTAAACGATTAAATGAAAAATAAATTGGAAAATGAATCCACAACCATCAATGAGGTGGCGATATGCAGTAAGTATGTAAATCATAGATATGTATACGCATATGCCTCATTAGCAACTGTTTCAATGGGCCACTATACCTAAGCCGTCCGCCATATTGGAAGGGCCAACTTGACATCATTCACCATAATAATCAATGAATATTCGAAGATGCCACAATCCTTACATATCTGTGGTTCCGCCCCTCTCTCGCATTCTCACCTGTGAAAGGTTATCCTGCTTCTTCTGGAATTTAAATCCCGGCAGTTTTTACAACCATCGGCTGTGCAGGACTGTGGCATCTTCGAATATTCATCGATTATTATGGTGAATGACGTCAAGTTGACCTTAGCAAGATTGGCGGACGTGTCTACATGCTTGGAGTTGTCGAATGAGGCAGCCATCTACCTATACATATCTATGATGTAATATCATAGATATGTATCAAATCTATCGATTTGTCACTCTGTTGAGAATGTCTAGTGTGTTAAAACCAAAGTCCCTTTAAGGCAAGTGATGTCACTCGGCGGCCATCGTTGAAACGCCTCTCGGGCATGGAAGTGCAGCTCCTATCTCTTTGAAAGGGGAAACATCAAATTCTCCAAAAATGTTCATCAAACTTATGATTACATTTCATATTTGAAATCACTAATGAAATCTGACAACTCATAAATGTTGTTTCTTTTGCTCAAATGGCGTTAAAAAAGCATATTATTCAGGCTAGACCAGCGGTGGTGAACTCCGGTCCTGGAGAGCCGCAGCCCTGCAGAGTTCAGCTCCAACCCTAATTAAAACTCACCTGCCTGAAGCTTCCTAGTAACCATTTAGTATGTTTGATTAGGGTTGAAGCAAAACTCTGCAGGGCTGGGGCTCTCCAGGACCGATGTTCGCCACCCCTGGGCTAGACCAACCAGTGTGCATGCACAGTCCTAAGCTTGCGTCTCAGAACGCCATTTCAATAGCAACCAGGACTTCTAACGGCAGCTGCAGTGACGCGCTGACTTTACTGGTTAGTGATTGGCTCTTTTATTCAGAAGGCGGAGCTTCCTTCGATAGAGCCACCATATTGAGCATTGCATTTTTTCCCAACTCAACTCTACGAGTGACACGTCTTGGGTATTCTATAGTCTATGATTAAAGCCGTGAACATACTCTGAGTTGACTGAACTTACTCCCGGACATGTTTTTGGAACCAACATACCTCAAGTAAACAAGATTTGGGTCAATCAACTGAGAGTTCAAGGTATATGTGACGGTAAGTTAACCTTGCTTTCTAGAATAGGCTACCCCTCAGATTATGTTAGCTGTACATAAACTGTCCATTATGCTGCTTCATACAGACCGGTGTTTGTTATTTGTCAAATAGTGTTTACTGCTCCTTTATTCTTCTATTTTATTACCAGTAGTGGCTAATGTATAGTAAGTCTGACACATTTACAGGAAATTACTGACTTCTGTAATGATAAGGTGAGTAAACCTCACACAGACGCTCACCCTCAACAACTCATGAGTCAATATGGGTGATTTTCTTTTCCTTCAAATGCTGCTGAGACAGACAAATTAAGGGTTAGTTTACCCAAAAATTAAAATTAGCCTGTGTTTTACTCACCCTCAAAGCATCCTAGGAATCCAATCGGAGTTATATTAAAAAATTGTCCTGGCCCCTCCAAGCCTTTCAATGGGGGTAAGAGGGTGTTGGTTGTCAACAGTTCAGAAGACGTGAAATAAAGGCCTCCTGTAGCGAATCCATGCATTTTTGTAAGATAAATATCCCTATTTCAAACGTAATAAACACTTTTCTCACTTCCGCTGACTGTGGTTCGCGGAAGATGTTCAGGCGAATGACGTAAGACGTGTGCAGCGCGCGCCTCTGAGAAATGCAGGAGTAAAGGAAACAAAGTTTCCTTACTTTAGCAAAGGAAAGCCAGTCTCCTCTTGGCTTATATCAAAATCCTCAGACAATTTTCGTTTTGTGCTTCTAATTCGTGAACGGCGTTTTGTTTTGTCTCTGCATTCGTCACTAATCACGCAACGTAGACGTCTTACGTCATCCGCCGAAACGGCTTCCGCGTATGACCGTTAGCGGAAGTGAGAATAAAGTGTATATTACATTTGAAATAGGTATATTTATCCTACAAAAATGCATGGATTCGCTACAGGAGGCTTTTATTCACCCCCCGGAGCCGTGTGAGGGACGTTTTACTACGGATGCACGCACTTTATTTAAAGTCTTCTGAACTGTTGACAACCAACACCGCTTACCCCCATTGAAAGGCTTGGAGGGGCCAGGACAATTTTTAATATAACTCCGATTGGATTCATCTGAAAGAAGAAAGTCACATACACCTAGGATGCTTTAAGGGTGAGTAAAACACAGGCTAATTTTCATTCTTGGGTGAACTAATCCTTTAATGGAGATTATGAGAGGGAACTAATGAGATAGTACTTATGACTCAATTAAGATTGTAGATGTCTAATGTTTATTTATCATCTTTACTGAAGCGACTGAAGTGTTAATGGAAATTCAAATGCCATTTTTTACAGGCATCTCAGATGTCAAAAAACAATAAGGATTTCCACTCAGGCCAGTCTGAAAGGGGAGAAGGTTAAGGTACTAGTCCTGAATCCTTGTGATTTTGTGCTGTCCTCTCCTGTCAGCCATAGTCAACTCAAAATCTTCACACTTTCCTGCAAAATGCACAATCCTTATTCACAATAGCTCTTTTACAAAGAAGTGAAACATAGATGACACTGGCACTGTTGCAGATTTTAACACACATTCTCACTGCATCTCACACACTAAACAATCACACCCCTTCATAGCTGATTCTTTATGGTAATATGGCCATTCAGGTGGAATTTCAAGTATTTTTCAATAGTTTTTATTTTTTTAAAGTTAAAAGTAGTCTCTCAGATTCACTGGACCTGGAGAATCTTTCATTACAGAGTCAAGACTGATGTCCATCTGATTTTCAATAACATCGGTCCACAGATCTGAGTCTTGATGATAAACCTCATAGTATTTGTTCATTTAGACCAGGGGTAGGCAAGTTCAGTCCTACAAAGCCGCTGTCTCGCAGAGTTTAGCTCCAACCCTGAAACAATCTCACCTGCCTATTGACTTAATAATCCTGAAAACATCGATTAGCTTGTTAAGGTGTGTTTGATTAGGGTTAGAGCTGAACTCTGCAGGACAGCAGCTGTCTAGGACTGAACTTGCCTACCCTTGATTTAGACCAGAGGAGAACTGATCCCTCAACTGAGTCCGGTTTCCATCACCCGATGGAGTTTGGGTTCTTTGCCATTGTCATCTTTAGCATTTACATTAATCTAAGAGAGACAGACATTTTCAAGTGTTGAATGCTCAACGTTTAGCATTACAGCAACGGCATACAGATAAAAGAGTAAAAGCAACAAAACTTTAATTTCGATTCTATAAGACCTTTAGATTTCCCACTTGAATCGAGACAGATAATCATTTTGGCAAAAAACAAGATGGTACATGCTCTGTACAATAAATAAAGAATAAAGAATATGGCGTCTGTGGTGAGAATGAAGGCAGCAGAAGCGCAGGATGCTGGGAGAGTTCCGATCGTGTGATGCTCTCATCATCATGTCTGATCTCAACTGAAGCTAAAACTTGACAACAGGTCGAGTGTTCAGAGGTCTATACGGTCAGAACTTCAGTGGACCACGTCATTCATACAGTGTAGAAACATTCAGACAGGACGTGCTGAGCGGGTCAGTAGAAGCGTTTCCGTCTGTTTTCTCTCCAGTGTCCGTACAGCACGAGTCCCACCACCACCAGCAGAAACACACCCAGCATGGAGAAGAGCACGCTGAAGAAGATGGCGATGCTGCTCATGCCCTCCGTATCTGTGTATGCTGAGAAACACACACACATGCATCACACGTCTGCACGTGTCAGCATGCATTGCTCATCATCAGCTCATACTCACGTCTCAGTAGCTCCATGTTGTCCACGCTGGGTATTAGCACCTCCTGCTCCTCCACATCCTCCTGTTTGCTGCGCAGGATGGTCAGCTGGTAGAGCTTCATTGAGATCAGGTCATGGTTATCTGACACACACACATACAGGAGCTAAGCAGAGGATCATGAGATAGTGATGCAGTCATGTTTGTGTGCCTCTCAGGGAAAAACTATTATTCTGATGATCATCCAATCTAATGATCATTAGGTTGATTAATCGACTAATCAATGATTATTTCACTAGTTAACCACTAGGCTTTGATCAATTATTCAGATCTTGTAATTATTTCAATACTGTGTTACACATATTCTTACTAATAAATGAAACATGGTAAACACCAGATTTTGAAAATGTCAAACCATTATACAAAAGGTATTAAGAAGTTTCATATTCAGATAAACTATTCATTTGTATTCACATTATCTTTCTTAAAATACCTTATGTAGAACTGATTTTTACCTCTAAGCGAGAAACAAAAGAGAACTTTGCCATGAGCATATCAGGGGCTTCACACATGACAGCATTTGTTGTTTGTAATTTTGTAAAACATTCCCACACTTAACTAGTTTGGCTTTGATTGCCCTCCAACATAATCGGGATCTCATTTTGAAGGCTACGCCCTCCAGAGGTGGCATTTGTCGGCCGTGTACTTCATTGAGGCTCCTTATTCCAGAAAAGTAAAGAAACCTGTTACAATAATTTACACCATAGGGGCAGGTCACACTACACTTTTCATTCCATTTACTTCCATTCATACGCATGTGAATGCGGGAGAGTGGAAACGCAAGCTCATGCGAAGAAGTTTCACATTTTGCTGTATTCCAAAGTTTGAGTTTGGTGAACTCTGACCTGCGAATTCTCTTCACATGAAGATGTATGACCAATAGAAGAGCAGTGTGAGCTCTTAGCTAGGGTTTTTCCCAGACATTGTCCTGGCCAGGACTTCTAAATTGCCTAAAATGTCTTTGTTTTGGCTTTGTTGATGTCAGGTGAGTTCGATTTGAAACGGCATTGCACAGAACAATCAGTGTATGACATCAAAGTACCACAAGAGCGATTCGAAAGCAAAAGGAGCCGTCTGCTCTCTTATCGTTCTCACGGTACTTTGATGTCATACACAAATCGGTCTGTCCAGCGCTACTTTAAGTCGAACACACCTATGCTTTCTACAGTCCTCATACATTATGTATGTGTATCTGCATTGCTTTGACTGAAAGCTATTGGTTGATTATGTGCAATGCCTGCACTTTATTGGTCAAACCCCTTTTTCAGTCATTACCTTCGGCAGCTATGAAAACAATCCGGCGCACAGATGGCACTAGGGATGGGGGATGTGGGGCTGGATTCATAGTGACCAGATCCGTCCCTCTCACTGTCTCTACGAAAGGCGACATCAGTAAACAGAAAATTAATCAGGGTTTCCGCTATGTACATTAGCCTAAGTATTCGCAGCCCGGCCCGCTGCTCCTTAAACGTGCACAAAGTGATTTTTGAAAAACAAAACACTGCGTTTGACCGCAGTGTCTGACTGAGTCCCAAAACACACTTGTAGCCAATCAGCAGTAAGGGGGCGTGTCTTGTACTGACAGAAGAAGAGAGCACTCAATTTGAGTGCACAGGACGGATATTAGCAGATTGACTATAGATAGAGAGAGCTGGCAGAAAAAAAGGGAAAAAAGAGGAAAATATCAGAGAAACAAAACATTAAAAAGAAGGGTTACGATCAGGCAAGAGGTAGGAATATGCTTGTGTGTCATCTTCACTTGTTTCCGCTATCATCGTTGCCATGGTTGCGTACGTACATGTGGGGCGGAGATTTCAAAATAGGGGCGAGGTCCTGTTGGGGTATGGGCGTGTTTGTTTTGGTGCTTTCAAATATCAACATCGTTTGGCAAAAATCGCCTAGTGCACCTTTAATTATTGCCGCCACTGCTTCAGGATCGGGTCGGGGCAGACGCAGGCTGACACACAATAATTATCTACCGGTCACCATTGCTTTGTACCCACGTTCTCACTACACTCTGTGTTCTGTTGTCAATAAACACACATGATGATGGTGCTGCCACTGACGTTTACGTTCTCCGTGTGTGTATGTGTTACAACTCCTGACCCCGGGGTCCTATGAGGAGCTGGTAGCTCCCTCAATTGTGCCTGTAGCGGTAACCATAGTGATCGTATACTATCGTCGCTACTTTAAGTCGAACACACCTATGCTTTCTACAGTCCTCATACATTATGTATGTGTATCTGCATTGCTTTGACTGAAAGCTATTGGTTGATTATGTGCAATGCCTGCACTTTATTGGTCAAACCCCTTTTTCAGTCATTACCTTCGGCAGCTATGAAAACAATCCGGCGCACAGATGGCACTAGGGATGGGGGATGTGGGGCTGGATTCATAGTGACCAGATCCGTCCCTCTCACTGTCTCTACGAAAGGCGACATCAGTAAACAGAAAATTAATCAGGGTTTCCGCTATGTACATTAGCCTAAGTATTCGCAGCCCGGCCCGCTGCTCCTTAAACGTGCACAAAGTGATTTTTGAAAAACAAAACACTGCGTTTGACCGCAGTGTCTGACTGAGTCCCAAAACACACTTGTAGCCAATCAGCAGTAAGGGGGCGTGTCTTGTACTGACAGAAGAAGAGAGCACTCAATTTGAGTGCACAGGACGGATATTAGCAGATTGACTATAGATAGAGAGAGCTGGCAGAAAAAAAGGGAAAAAAGAGGAAAATATCAGAGAAACAAAACATTAAAAAGAAGGGTTACGATCAGGCAAGAGGTAGGAATATGCTTGTGTGTCATCTTCACTTGTTTCCGCTATCATCGTTGCCATGGTTGCGTACGTACATGTGGGGCGGAGATTTCAAAATAGGGGCGAGGTCCTGTTGGGGTATGGGCGTGTTTGTTTTGGTGCTTTCAAATATCAACATCGTTTGGCAAAAATCGCCTAGTGCACCTTTAATTATTGCCGCCACTGCTTCAGGATCGGGTCGGGGCAGACGCAGGCTGACACACAATAATTATCTACCGGTCACCATTACTTTGTACCCACGTTCTCACTACACTCTGTGTTCTGTTGTCAATAAACACACATGATGATGGTGCTGCCACTGACGTTTACGTTCTCCGTGTGTGTATGTGTTACAACTCCTGACCCCGGGGTCCTATGAGGAGCTGGTAGCTGCCTCAATTGTGCCTGTAGCGGTAACCATAGTGATCGTATACTATCGTCTACGACAGAGCTGGTGATTTTTCTGGACTGAAAAAATTGGACTGCTGCTGACAGCTTGGTCTCCCCCAGTTAAAAAATCCCATCTGCCCCTGAAAACAATAGCATAACAAAGCCAAAACCTGGCAATTTAGAAATCCTGGTCAGGACATGTCCAGGAAAAAGAGGTATGGTCACCCTATCTTAACTGAATTAAAAGAACGCAAACTTTAAATCTGCAGGATTGCAGCATTGCAGTAAAGTGATGTAGATTGCATATTTTTTGGTATTACATGTTGAATTATGTTTTGAAAAAAGACGCTCCAGAGCGTGACATCATATATTATGATCACTGCTGTGTCTGTAGATATTTTGCATGCTCAAAGTCTAGAGTCTTGCTTTACATTGAATAACAGTCAATGTTAATGGTTACTTTTCTGAATGAGACAGCATCAATGACATATGCGGCTGACAAATGTGACCTCCCGAGGGTGCAACTTTAGAAATGAGAAATCCATAGGGTGCTTCTCAAATGGAAGGATGCGCTTTAGTGAGGATCATACTTCCTAGATAAGTCAAGGCTAGAGTCCTTCTTAGCATTGAACGCTAGAATAAGATGCTCTAATAAATACACATGGCTACGTCATAAATGTGTCCGCCCCCGCTGTTATGGCACAAAAATAATAGAATTATAATTTGAAGAATACTTTATATTGGGAAAAGGGCTGGTAAGCGATTACAATTTTTTTATCTAATTAATTACATGATGTGGTGATTAATTAATCGCACATCAAATTTGGCTGAGAGATCACTCCCCAAAGATAATTTAAAGTCATTATTGTGTAAAGCATCAAACTGACATTTCAAAATGTAGCTTCAGCAAGAAATATTTAGATAAAATGTATTACATATACTCTTTTGGACTATGAGGGTGAGTAAATGATGACACGATTGTCATTTTTGAGCAGGTGAACTATACCTTTAATAATTTATTTTATAAATGTTATTATTATTATTATTATGGAAATATGAAATTATTTCTTATTAAAACAGCCAGTAGGTGGTGGTAAATGTCTTAATGATTAAGTCATCGAGTCATTTATTCATTCATTAGATTTTTCAAATGCTGATTCATTCAGGAGTGAAGTAAATGGTTCTTTATGAATGGTCCATTGAATCATTAGGCTTGTTCGACTTGAAGCGGATCATCACCATCAGATCGATCGGTGTGTGACATCAAAGTACCGCAAGAGCT